>NW_026973783.1:45000-57500 GCF_035594125.1 Scylla paramamosain | reverse complement strand
ACTGGCAATACATTTTTTATCACATGGAAATCAAAGTAAAGGCAGAATCAAGCGATATATAGACGGCAAAATGTCACAAAACGCCGATGGGAAGTGAGGGACGTAATATTTCTCTTTGTAGCAAGGCAGTGTCATTGGGAAGCGTTATCGTGTGTATTGGTAGACACGTCGATCTGTATCTCAAGCCTCATCTCACATCATGGAGTGTGTGGGTCTGTCTGCGTGTGTAAAGGTGGACGTGGTGATTGCGCCTCAAGCTTCACCACTTGTCATGTACTCTGCCTGCCTCTTGATGCACCTGTGTAAAGGTTGTTGTGTCGTTGTATTGTTTGTCATGTATTCTACCTGTCTCTTTATTCACCTGTGTAAAGGTTGTTGTATCGACCAATGACTTAACTTTATTGTTTGTCATATATTCTACCTGTCTCTTTATTCACCGGTATAAAGGTTGACGGGTTGATCTATGTATACCTCAAACTTTATCCCTCATGTACTCTTTTTGTCTACATGATTCACTGCAGTAAATAAGATAATAAAATATGGGAAGCTGTAAGAGGCCATCAGGCCTAGACGTGACGGTCTCTGTTCAAAACACACTTATTTCCACCTCTCATCACTATCCATACATTTGTCTAGTTGCCATTATGGAGAAAAAGAAAGTTATGCAGTTAATTTGTAGTTAGTAAGATTGCGTGTTATCTTGGTCGTGCCGGGGCTTCTGTCATCAGCGAAGAGTTAGTAAGTTGCGTGCACGTCTTAGTTCTGGTGAAGGAAAGACGCGACATATGAAGTAAAAAGTTTCATACTGTCATTACCGAGGAGTCAGTAAGGCTGCGAACATATCTTGGTCCAGGTGAGGCGTGAAGGAAACGCGACAAGTGAAGTAAAGAATGTCGTACTTCTTACCAAGGAGTCATTAAAGCTGCTTGGTTAAGAAGAAGGCGTAATGGAAACACGTGACAAAAGGAGACTGTTTATTGACATGAGGTGGAGGCGGGCGGCACACACCTGCGGGCGGCACACACCTGCGTGCGTAACACACCCGCGGGCGACCTCCAGTCCTCGCCACCAGTCGTCTGGCCTCCTCTAAAACAAAGCTCACCGTCGGGCCGAGGCGTTTCGAAATACAAGTTTCTTAAGAGACGAGCCTATCGGGAAATACACATACTTTTTCCTCAGTATTTTTTTTTGTCCGTAAGCCTAAGATTACATAAAGTGTATAAAAATACACACACACACACACACACACACACACACACACACACACACACACACACACACACACACACGGTGCAGTGACTCCATAATCTTATAAATAATACAAATCTTATCTCATTATTAATAATAATTTTTCAAGAGTTTCCTTCTGTCTGTGTGTCTGTATGTCTCTTTTGTCTGTCTTTTTCTTCCTTTGTGTCACTAACTCACTACCTCAAATTATTTTCTCCAATTTCTGATAAACGATTTAAAAAATTTTCCTTTCTGTCTTTTGTAAACTTAACTGTAAATGTTGAAAAGAAATGTCGCTATGGAAATAACGAGTCACTTATCACACACACACACACACACACACACACACACACACACACACACACACACACACACACACACACACACCTCCGTTTCTAGATAACAGTGGAGGCGGAAACATGTATCCGACACGTGCCACAGGTGTTGTATTGTTATTACCCTTTGTAAGTCACGCCAAGTCACCTTCTCACGTCTTCACTTCCTCCCCAGCCATGCAACACGCAACACACCCTCCGTTCCCCTCCCACACCAACACTCCCCTCCGCACTAAGAAACACTCATCATCCAGCGCCAAGGTGGTTTTTTTTTTTTTCTTTTTACATTGAGACATTTTCAGAGTAATGTTTTTTTTTTCTTTTTCTTGTCATGTCTTCCTCTCTTTTCCTTTTATTACTTTTCTTAGCAATGATTTTTTCGTTCTTAAGAAAGACTTAATTTTTCAGCTACATTGCTTTTTTCTCCCTCTTCTTATTTCTTTCTGTAAGCATCATGTTTTCACTTCACTATAAAGAGTTTTATTTATGTTATTTTAAATTATCACTATTATTTTTGTCTTTTTTTTTTTTTGTGTGTAATAAGGTGTAAAGTTTTTTTATAATTTTCATTATCACTTTTTTTTCACATATCACTTTTTTTTGTCTTCCTTTCCTAAACAATTTTTTTCCAAACATGTTTTAATGTTTTTTTTTTATTTCCTTTTATAAGTAATTTTTTTCCGCTCTCGCAAGAAGACGCTACCAGATTGTAAAAGTAGCATATTGTTTTTATCTTCCTTTCCTGAAATCCCAGAGTAATGAAACTTGTCCTGTGCAAGTCACGCCACACACACTCAGCTCCTTAGGATAACACTCTTACACTCTCCCAGTAGCACTTTGCGATCACACATTATTTCACCGTTATTTTACTCCTTGCCTCTTACTTAATAGATATCGTCTTTCTCTTATACATCTTCTACAAGTCAACATATTTATTTTTATGTTTATTACACTTCACTTTGATTTTTCACTTACATTAATCTGATGAAATATTCCCGAGTGTATTTTATCTGTCCATCACATTTACAGTTAGAAAGACTTCATGTTACTTAACGTGTCTTGCTTATTTTCCGTGTATTTTTCTGTGCAAACATTACTGTCCTAGGTTTATCTGTTTGTCTGTCACGTTTACTGTTAAAAAGTCGTCATATTAATTAGCGTACCTTGATTACCTTCCGTTTATTTTTCAGTAAGTGTGACTCGTTGTTTCATGTATACTGTCCGTTACATTTAGTGGCAGTAAGTCAGTACATTAATTTTCTGTCAGTCACATTTGTTCTCCGCTCGTCTATATTGTTTTACCTGTCACCACATTAATGGATTGGGGGAGTTCCACCTTTAAGTTGCGCCGCGCCGTCGGGTCACACAGTATTCCACCTTTAATAAACACAAATTATGCCAGTTTGGCACAGTATTGCCCTCCACCTCAAGACAACACACTTGCTCATTAATCCCAGTCCTGGCAACACTGCAAAACCACACACTCCAACAGGATCTGGCCTGCAACACAAACTCACACTTTTAACAATGGCTTTACTGTAACACTGCAACTTTATGGCCTTTTACACTTAAGGAGTTACATGGCATTGCAACACTATGCCTTTTCATGGAACACACTCCAACACTGTCTGCAACACACGATCGTAATAGCGATCTTACTTTTGCAACACAAAAAAAATTACACTTTTAACAAATTCATATATAACTTACAATTTTGGGAGTATTTCAGCACTAGTCTCCTTCCTGAAAACACACAACATTGCCTGCAACACACATTCTTAACATTGATCTCACTTCTGCAACATTCTAAATATAACACTTTCTCTCAACAAATCCATGCACAGCTTACAATTTTGGCAACCCTCCAACAAAACTCTCCGACACTCCTTACAACACACTCTCTTAACATTCATTTATTCTTTGCAACACAACAAATTTACATTTTTTTCTTAACAAGCCCATACATTAATTACGTACAATTTTGGCAACTTTCCAACAACAAACATTCGCCTGACAAAACACTACAACACTCCTAGCAACACAATCTTTCTTACCATTGATCTTATCTTTATCTTAATCTCCTCGACAATAAGTCACACACACACACACACACACACACACACACACACACACACACACACGCACGCAGCTCAATCCTCTTCTAGCAAGACGTGCCGAGGCTGGGCGCGCAGTTTAAGTCTCTGAGGTGTATGGCCGCGTCGCCTCTGTATTATATCTCAGTTCAAGGTGGGCTTCAATCTTACGTTAGAAATTATTCCCGTCCATTATAAAGTGAGACGAGACCCAGCTATGCACGAGCCGTCAATAACGCGACCTTCACTTCCCTTACTTCCCTCCCTCCTTCCTTTCTTCTCTTGCGCTATGGTCTGCCTCACATATCGCCTCTCATTCCCGCACATCACCTATCTCTCTCTCTCTCTCTCTCTCTCTCTCTCTCTCTCTCTCTCTCTCTCTCTCTCTCTCTCTCATATTTACCTGACTAACTCTCTTAACTTAATGAATTGATAGTGTATTGTGTTTTCGTCATACTAGAATTCATTAGTCTTCATTTTGTGTTGCCTTGATAAAGAGAATGTACTCGTACTAAGTAAAGGTTAATCTGTCACGCTCTTTTGTATTTGTGTGTTTTGTTTAGTTTTCATAATGATACAAGGTAAGCTTTATATATTTTGATCAGAAATGCTTATCAATCTGCAGTCAGTCTAATCCAATGATTAGTGATCAAGTTGTCAGTCTGATTTAATGTAATCGTGGAGGTGACAAACACCCCACCCAATGTTTGCGTCAATCAAGCTGTGAATTTGTGGCCAATCTGATCTAATTTTGCAGGTGAAATTCTCAGTCTGTGTCGATCTACAGTCAATGTAATCAGATGGTGCCAGAATGTCACTACATGCATTGCCCTTCAAAACACACCCTTATCTTTCCTTCTCTTTCCCCCTATTAACTAGAATTTATGTATAGTTCTCTTTATATATTTATTTTGAAACTGGTAATTTCCACTATAATGTCCTTTCAATCTTCTGCATGGTTGTTGTCATTATAGTGTCACGCTGCCTTCTGAGTGACCAAGAGAACTTATTTCAAAGCACTTCCACTACTTACAAGAGCCTCTAGTTGAAGCTACAAGGATTTTTAAGGCTATTTTTACGCTTTTAGTGACAGATTGACATGGTGCCTACACTAATAACAGGAGAAACAGTCTTGAGAAGCCGGCTAAGCATCTCTGTGGCCTTTTAGTCGTGGTAAGTGAGCGAAGACTTTCTGAGTACGAGGCCAAGTTGACTCTTTTCACGCCGAAGACGATCGTGAGTGTCCTTAGTCGCCAGAGTGAGACCAGAGACCCAGCGCTCGATGTTCCCTATTCGTTTTGTCTCTGCTTCCGACACACTAATTACATTCATCACCACAATAGTTCGTTCCTTTCCGCAGCAGATTAAAGCCGCGAGGATAAACAGTGCTGGTTCGGGTCTCTCTTTCTCTCTCTCTCTCTCTCTCTCTCTCTCTCTCTCTCTCTCTCTCATATGTCATACCGTATAGTTCTGGCCTTATTATTTATGTATGGGCCTACTCCTTACGCTAATGAACAGTGTGTGTGTGTGTGTGTGTGTGTGTGTGTGTGTGTGTGTGTGTGTGTGTGTGTGGTTCAGTTTGACGTGGCTTGGCTTAGGTAGGGTTGGGGTACATTAAGTTCTCTCAGGTTAGGTTAGGTTAGGTTAGGTTAGGTTAGGTTTCGTTTGGGTTAGGTTTGGTTAGGTTAGGTCAAGTTGAGTGAGACTAGGTTAGATTAGGCTAGATTGGTTTTTTTTTTTTTTTGTTTGTTTTCTTTAGTTTAGTTTGGTTAGGGTAGGTTAGATTAGGTTAGGTCAGGTCCAAGAATCACTCGAAAACAACAGTGTCTCGTGAAAACCTGTGTACACATTATCACACTTTATAAAAATAGATAAGTAGATCATAAGACGCGGAGCATCACGCGATGGGAGCCACGTACGAGGGAGGGAGTCAGCATGGCGACGTGGCGGGAGTCTTAAGCAGGGTTATATCTATACAGTTAGCAAATTCGGCGAAGCGTTATCTATGTAATACCAACACGGGATGATTAATAGTACAGGGAGGGAGGGGGTGCGTAATGGCAGGAAAGCCGTGAGGGAACAGAGGCGCATATGCAAGGAACACTAAGTCAAGGATCTTCACTACTTATAACACGCTGTTGTGGAAGATGTTGTTTTTGTTATTATTATAATATGTTTGTGCGAAAACCAGAATCCTTCTTTAGCAGGCACCGTCTTGCCCCTGATAGAGCAGGAGACCCGGACGTCAACAAATATAGTAATAATAATAATAATGATAATAATAATAATAATAATAATAATAATAATAATAATAATAATAATAATAATAATAGGTAAATTAAATGTAACAGTAAAGGGAATACAAGAAACGATATCAAGGAAAATAGTCAAGTTAAATGAGATAAAAAAAAAAATAAGTGTATAGAACAGTATATATATATTAGAGGTAACAGAAAGAGAGACTGTAGCATATATTTGCGGCTTCCCTGGTTTGCATGACGAGTTTCTTCCCAGGTGAACACAGACTGCGGCGTGACAGCAGGTAAACATAATCTATCTCCTCTCTGCCTGGGATTCGAACCCGTGATCTCTTGGAACCGAGTGATGGGTGTGAACTAAACACGCTGTTCCTTTTACCATCAAACTGGAGTTTTTCAAACACAGCAAATATACAAATGTTACTGTAAAACTATATATCTCTTCAAATGTCTTCCCGCACACAATGTTTTTAGCTTTGCATGATGCCGTAAAACAGTAACTGCCTTTCCCTTCTGTTTTTCTTCTCTCTGCTACCCTTTCACCTTCCCTCGAACATTTCCGTCCCTTCCCAATCAGTTCCCCCAAATACTTGATGGCTTCAGTCTGGCCAAATGCCTCAACACACAACCAGACCTCACCAACCACCAGTATTCATTCTACTGCATAAGACCATATAGGAAACTGCACGAAGCCTGCCTGTAGACTTATCAGTGACTGTCTCTGTATAAAACATGTTTGTCTATATCCATCTCGCATTCCTACCCATAAATCTCTCTAACCAACAGCTCTCGCACTCACATTAACCACTGTACACTTTTGGCGCCTTGTTCAGAGAACTCACAACCTTGCCCGGTGCATAATCTTTGTTCAGGGGACTCACAACCTTGTCCGGTGCTTAATCTTTGTTCAGGGGACTCTCAACCTTGTCCGGTGCTTAATCTTTGTTCAGAGGACTCACAACCTTGCCCGGTGCTTAATCTTTGTTCAGGGGACTCTCAACCTTGTCCGGTGCTTAATCTTTGTTCAGAGGACTCACAACCTTGTCCGGTGCTTAATCTTTGTTCAGAGGACTCACAACCTTGTCCGGTGCTTAATCTTTGTTCAGAGGACTCACAACCTTGCCCGGTGCGTACGTAATCTTTGTTCAGAGGACTCACAACCTTGCCCGGTGCGTAATCTTTGTTCAGAGGACTCACAACCTTGCCCGGTGCGTAATCTTTGCTCAGAGGACTCACAACCTTGCCTAGTGAATAATCTTTTAATGTAGTGTATCAATAGCTGTACATGCCTTGACACAGACCCTCTACCAAGTACAGGCGTGGTCAAAAGTGTAGCATTTTGCACTCATTTCCATTGTGTTTAACTTTTTCTCAATTTGAAGTCTGATCTGCTGACAGCCTCCTTACGGAACAGAGAACAGACAGTGTCGGCGGGTCAGAGGACTTAAAGACAGAGAAAAATATCAAAATGTTCGATGCAGTGAAAGCGAATACAGAATGTTACTCGACTTTTGTCCATGCTTGTACTCGTATTGCGTTTTGTTCCGAGGCCTCACAACTCTGCTTCCTTCTTTCCGCCGCACTCAATAACTGTTCCGCGTGCGTGCGTCAGCTGTGATGTGTTGCAGTTTTTGATCACCATATTTCACGAGTTCCGCGCCCCTTCAGAACTTATGAAGCAATAATTCAGGCCTGTGTGAATTCTGACACACGGGATACCAAATTTATTGTCGGAAACAACATGAGCTTGTAGCAACGCATCACCGCCACCCTCTTCCTCCTCCTCCTCCTCCTCGTCCTCCTTCAGCTGCCTCTCTTCGCTCCTTCATTGGATGACAGCGTGAGCAGGGAAGCCCGCCGCCACGCGATAGGCCAGACTGGCCGAGGCTCCTCCCTGACAGGCGTGCAGTGCCGCCAACGGCTGGGAAAGACAAAGCCCAGGCTCTGATTGGCAGCGAGGCGGGTGCGGGGCGAGTGTGGGAAAGGCGCCCCCGCCACTCCCGCCAACATCATGGCGGGTGATGGCTGTTCAAGTCAAGGTTTACTGCTTCACGTATGTAGTTCCTGCTTACTACTGACGCACGTGGCCACAGTGAACACTGAACACCGCCGCTAAAGGAAGAAGGCCATGAGCATCCTGCGTGAAGACAGCCTGGGACAAAAGGGAATTAACGGGGATGTAGAGGAGGGGGCGGAAAAAGCGACAGAAAAGGGAGAGTCGGCCGGGAGATGATCGAGGCACCAGAAGGAAAGGTTACCCTATAGAGAACTATCTACCCCCACTTAAGCTCAGCCTCCAAATTGCCCCTTCCTCTCTCTCTCTCTCTCTCTCTCTCTCTCTCTCTCTCTCTCTCTCTCTCTCTCTCTCTCTCTCTCTCTCTCTCTCTCTCTCTCTCTCTCTCTCTCTTTGTGCTACCCTTTAATACCCCATGTCAAAGGGACCAATAAAGCTTCTCCAGAGAGTTAGGTTAGGTTTGAGAACGTTGACACAGACTTACATCTGAGCATCACTAAGGACCAGCTATGAACCTTGTGTTGGTGGTGGAGTGGCGAGCTTCTCTTAAATTTTAATTGTTATAAAGTCACAAAGCATGTAAAGTAATTTGAGTTGCATCGCCATAACTCTTTTTTCACTATTCATAATTTTTTTTGCAATTGAGGTTCATGAATGTTTGCCAGGGGGTAGAAATATGCTAAGAAATGTTACGCATCATATCCTGCGACTTAGACCTTGGCTGGGACGCCTTGAGTGTGTGTGCTGCCTTATCTCTGCTGGGAACCTTGAGTGTGCGAGTATATTCAGTCTTACCTCAGGCTGACGTCAAATTAATGAAAGGAGAGGGACGCGCGTGAGAATGGAGGCAGGAATGTCTCGTGCTGAAGTGTCCACCGTGAACACAACTTGCATGTATTGTGGTTGTAATTCATGTTGTTTGACCCGCGCGTTCAATACGACCATAGGGGATTAGGACACGTGCTGCAGCTTGTAAGATGTAGTACTTATGAATGTCCGATATGGTACGTAAGAATGTGCGTACTGTGTGTTGTTATGCTTCATGGAGACGATCAATAATCTTATAACCTTCGCCTTAACTATGCTACGTCTCTTACTTTGGAAAGTGCAGATTATTACAAGCAAGTGTCTGAGGGTCAATAGATCTGCTGCTGCTTGTTCTTCCTTTCTGTTCACGTGCACATCGGTTGCAAAAGAATTCCTGGATTAATACGATGATTTAAGTTCATGTGCTCTGTCTTGTATAGCTGTTAGCATTATTATCATCGTCATTGTCATTTTCTTGTTCTTGTCATTGTTATTGTTGTTGTTGCTGTTGTTGTTGTTGTTGTCGTCGTCGTCGTCGTCATTGTAGTTGTTCTTCTTCTTATCATCATCATCATCATCATCATCACCATTCTTATTCTTATTCTTCTTATTATTATCTTTATTATTATTATATTATTTTTCCCGGTGAATCCACTCCTGTACCGTGGCGACACACACACACACACACACACACACACACACACACACACACATGCACTAATTCACCGTAATATTGTGAGGGTAAGCGCGGCCATTGTACGCGGGAGTGCAAGGAGCAAAGTGCAGAGGTGACGTTAACACCAGTCACATTACCTTCCAGCGCGCAGCCTTGTGGTAATCCTCCTCCTTGCGCCATTTGTATCTCATCGCCAGTTCGCGGAGTACAGACGCAATGCACGCACAAGAAAACACCGCGGCAGAACAAACAGTACAGATTCTCTAGCCTTTGTTGCGCTGTTTGTGTTGAATTGCACTATATTGAACTAACACATGTAGGATAGTGAAGGAAAAGGCTACTTCCGCCACGCCGATCCTTCCAATTAGGACAGGATAATGCTCTGCCTGTCTGCCTCCCTGTCTTTCTTACTGCCTGTCTTTCTCCTCCTGCTGCAGTGACTGGCTGACGGGCAGTGCAGGCTGGCAGGCCACGCGGCTCCGAGGCAGGATAAATGGCCTGCATAGGAGCCGTTCATCTGATGCAATATCTGTGATAAACTCGTGTATACGCAGGAGATTTGTTCTTACACATATTTCGTTGAAAATGATGAGCAATGCAGCGCTCGTTCTTTTCTGTTATGTATTCTGTCGACACCTTGATATTTTATGGCAGTAGTTTCTATTCTGGCGGTGATGTATGTTTTGGGATTAGTATGTAAATATTTTGTGGATAATGATGAGGAACCAGAAAAAATGCACAACCTGTTACTTTATCGTCTTGTTACTTGACCTTCCTTGGAACAGCGTGCTCACAAGTGTTACTTCATCCCCTTTAGGACAACCTGCAGTGCATTATGAAAGATGGGGTCGCGTCAGGTGTCGGGGAGGGAACAGTGAACAGGCGCTTAAGTGCATTTATCTTCTTTTCTTCTTATTATTTTTAGTTCTTAGTAAACACTCGGAATGACATGGAAGACCAGCCACCTTAGTTTCTAAGTTGCCCTCTTTGAATCTATATAATCCAAATCTAGCTTGGGTAACACGATTTAAAATAAACTAAATTAAACTGATGTGTCATACCAAACTAACCTAAGTTATCTAATCTAGGTTAAGATAACTAAGCTAAAACAATGTAATCTAAACTAAGCTAAAACAATATAATCTAACCTAGCTCATCTTAACACAATCCAGCCTGAATATAAGCTAGGTGGCTAAATTTTATGTCACTGTACACCAGACTCTCTCCTCAAAGACATCTCGTACACACCTCCAGGCGTCTCCTCACTGGTTCACGAGAAAATCTCCTTCACTGCTTTTCGCTGCTCCATTCACAAGTGGCGTATTTTCTCATAGATTTTAGCATATTCAGTTTAAACCATTCAACATCTTTGCCATCTCTTCAAGTTCAAGCAAATGATAGGTTAGGTCATTGTAGGTTATATTGAAATGGTATGTCCACATCTTTTGTAAATGAGAACATAAGAGCAAAATAAAATCAGGGAAGTTGCGAGAAGCCATCAGGCCTACACATGGCAGTCTCTGTATGAAACACATCTGCCTATTTCCATTTATCATCTCCATCCATAAATTTGTCTGATCTTTTAAAGCTCCCTAATGATTCAGCACTAACAATCTGATTACGGAGTCCATTCCATTCATCTACCACTCTAGATGAATATGTGATCTGGAGACACACCAATGACATCTAAAGGAGTGACACAGCATTTCAGACTTTCTACCGCTTGTAGTTTGACACTTTCCACAGTTAAATCATGAAGGGTTACTGAAATGAAGTAACAAGTGCCTGTCATTACCAGTCAAAGAGTTAATTATGATCGACCACGTAGACGCCGTCGAATCCAACAGCAGGGAGAAAATTATGCTGAATTGCTTGTAATATTTTGTGGTCCTTAATTCCTGTTGACATTCCAGGGAGGGGGCAGGACAGCACACCGCGTGAGTGGCGAGGGACTGTTGCCCCACGTTCCGTCCATTCCTATTCACGTTGCCCCATCCCTGTCGTATTACATGAGTGTTGGTCTCCATGTCTCTGGTGAAGATGTACCCGGGGAAGAGAAGGAAGAGGGAGAGGTTACTGATTACTTCCAACTGACTGTCTTAAGCCTCTCTCTCACCGCCGCAATGTTGCATATCTAGCTGTCTTCTACCGCTATTTTCATGCTAACTGCTCTTCTGATCTTGCTAACTGAATGCTTCCCCTCCTTCCGCGGCCTCGCGGCACAAGACTTTCTTCTTTCTCTCACCCCTATTCTGTCCGCCTCTCTAACGCAAGAGTTAACCAGTATTCTCAATCATTCATCCCTTTCTCTGGTAAACTCTGGAACTCCCTGCCTGCTTCTGTATTTCCACCTTCCTATGACTTGAATTCCTTCAAGAGGGAGGTTTCAAGACATTTATTCATGAATTTTTGACCACTGCTTTGACCCTTTTATGGGACTGGCATTTCAGTGGGCATATTTTTTTATTGATTTTTGTTGCCCTTGGCCAGTGTCCTTCCTACATAAAAAAAAAAAAAAAATACGGGGTCCACTTAATAATATGAAGACCATCATATACTCAGTGCCTGGTGTGCAGCGCAGTGCGGTTTGCCAGGAGTATTAGCTAAGGAAAAAGAGGAAGAGGTACTACTACTGTCTGATGCTGCCACTCTCCTGCTTCCATCTGTCCTCCTTTCCTGCTTATCTCCTGCCTCGTCTCCATTTCAGACTAACCCTACCTTACCCTGTCTACACCCCCGCCATTTCTGCGCCACTCCCCTGTACTGTCTCACTCCTGCGTCACCTCTGCTTAAACTCCTCCCTCATTCATGTTTTATTCCTGGTTCATACATGTCTCACTTCTGATTCATTACCTTCTCTCTCTCTCTCTCTCTCTCTCTCTCTCTCTCTCTCTCTCTCTCTCTCTCTCTCTCTCTCTCTCTCTCTCTCTCTCGTCACTCCTGTTTTACTCCTGCGTTATTTTCAGTCACGCTCCTGCGTCACCATACCATATTGTATCTTTCTCTCTCTTGCGTCACTAATATATCACACCTGTGTCACACCTGTCTCACGCCTGATTCACTCCCATCACACTCCTGCGTCACTTC
>NW_026973783.1:0-42500 GCF_035594125.1 Scylla paramamosain | reverse complement strand
CCCCCGCCCAGCTATGAGGCGACGCTAGGTCAGGTAAAGGTGACCACTGAGCAAAGAGCGCTTTTGATGTTTTATGCACGCCGCGACAGGACACGTCCTGGGTGTGTTCGCGCGAGGTTTGCGTGGCACTTTTCCACGTGTACCCTTAGTTCCGAGCACGCCGGTACCTCATGAAATGTCACCAGGCTCTTCAAAAACTGTTTCTATATTTCACTTCCGCGCCCACCACTGCCGCCACCTCTGCTTGCTTCGAAGTGACTCCTCACACCAAATCAACCCATTTTTTATTGGAGTAAATCAGACGCAGCAGTGCTTTACAGCCTCGACTTTCTTAGTAATCAGATGGTGTTTATCTCCTTAGCTCCTCACAATTGCACCACATCACAACTCGTAAGCCATACAACTCCTCAAAACACTTCATAATCACTCCATCATAACACCTAAGCATTTCTCTAAGCGTGGTAATAATGAAAGTGTTCGGTTTCAAGACCGTTATCCTTAATTTTTTTTTTTTTTTTTTCTTCTTTACGGACTGGGACCTCAGTGGACGTTTTTTTTCGTTTGTTTGCCCTGAGTTAGGGCCTATCTTATATATATATATATATATATATATATATATATATATATATATATATATATATATATATATATATATATATATATATATATATATATATATATATATATATATATATATAAGTGGTTATATCTAAGTTATGTTGTTAGGAAGCGGTGCTTGTTACTGTTCGCATTTAGTCAGGAGTTGGTAAATCACAATTCATAACGTGAACTGCGCGTGGCGCCCTGAGGCACCTTCACCAGGTGCGGGTGAAGCATCAGATTTTCCTGGATGGGAAGAGAGTTGTGGAACTTACGTGTGTGTGAAAAGAAAGAACCTGCATGAACCACTTACTGAGGGGGTGAAATGGATAGTGCTTGACAAAGGATGCGCTCTAGATACTCGGAGCGTGACATTTATAAAACACAAATAGCGACACTCATAAATAAAAAAAGAAAAAAAAATGTAGTTTTATGTAAATAATTCTGCCACGTCAAAATTTAAATAGAAAATGGACCATGTAATTATCTAATACATAAGGTTTCCATACACTTCTCTAGTTATGAATAACTCTTCTTGCTCTCTTCTTCCGGAACTGGCAGCTTCAGTGGGCCTTTTTTTTTCTACCTTTTTTTTTTTTTTTTTTGTAGCCCTAAGGTCTGTTACCCCCTCACCCCCCTCATCAACACAAGTCCTAAGCGTTCGCCTTACACGCTTATAAGTACACGAATAGAAATATATCAGTGCCTAATACATTTTCCATAGTAAATAATTAAGTAAGCAGCATTCCTCACCTCCTTGCGGTCGTCTGGCTTCGTGAAGGGCGAGGGCGTGAGGGAGAGGTACTGCAGGTTCTCTGGTGTGCTGGCTTCCCACGTGAAGCCCAGAGAGCTATCAGGGGTTGGGTTCCTGGTGGGAAATAACGAAAAATTTTAATTATAATGATGAGTAATAAAAGACAGTCTACTGTAATACAAAGATTTATTATTATTGCAATGATGAGTGATACAAAAATAAACTATTGCTGCAATGATGAGTAATACAAAAAGTAATTATTGGAGTGTGGTGGTGAGAAATAGCAGGATAAAGCAGATCTTTTTCTCTAACTTTTCAACACCATCAAAACATTGTAGAAATAAAGATCCCCTGCTTAATTCTGTTCTCTCACCACTGCCTACCACCACCAACTCCAACTCACTTGTCTAATCTATGCAGTAAAGAGGTAATTTTTGCAGTGATATGTAGTACACGGGCAAACTATCGTTGTTGTTGGTGTCACCGTGTCACAGTGAATTGATGGAAGCATTGATAAGTCTTACCTGACATCAGCACTTCCTGAAGAGCCTCTAATGCAGCAATGGTACAATGATAAGCCTTACTTTTATCATCTTATCCTCTAAAACTATCAGTCTCCTCCACAAAAGGGTCCCGCCTTCCATCTCAGTAAAGTTAGTGCACTGATAAGCAATACTTTATCATCTTGCCCACTCCAAAGCTCTCAGAGTCCTCCATAAAGACTTCTGAAATCAGGACCTCTGCCCTCCATCTCACCCTGTGGCAGCAAAGTTGGTCCACAGAGTCGTGATGATGTCCCTGAGGGTGAGGTCGTCGGGCAGCTTTAAGTCCTTGGGGCGCTGTGGGGGTGCTGTTCGTGGCGACAAGAGAGGGCCGCCGCGGAACAAGTAGTGCAGATCGTCTACGTGACTCACCCCTGTCAGAATTGACGATCAGAAACAGATTAAAAATTCCTGGAGAAAACCAGTTAAGGGAAGAAAACTGGGAGGAAGATAGAGAAGGAGATGGAGCGGAGGAATTGCTTTAGAACTGCAAACAATAGCAGTCACAGAGGAAGATTCAAGGGACAGAAACAACAGGACAAGGCTCGTACATCGCGCCAACCACTCACTCGAGGGAAACGCCGAACGGAAAAGATAAGAAAAGGAAGATGTGATTCACTCATGTCAGAACAAAACAACATAAGAAAGTAAGGGAAGCTGCAAGAAGCTGTCAGGCCTACACGTGGCACTCCCCACATGAAACATACTGCCTACCTCCTTTCATTATCCTCAGCCTCAAATTTGGCCACTCCTCTTTTAAAGCTCCGTAGTGACTCATGGCACACATCACAGTGACTCATGGCACACATCACAGTGACTCATGGCACACATCACAGTGACTCATGGCACACATCACAGTGACTCATGGCACACATCACAGTGACTCATGGCACACATCACAGTGACTCATGGCACACTTCACAGTGACTCATGGCACACATCACAGTGACTCATGGCACACATCACAGTGACTCATGGCACACATCACAGTGACTCATGGCACACATCACAGTGACTCATGGCACACATCACAGTGACTCATGGCACACATCACAGTGACTCATGGCACACATCACAGTGACTCATGGCACACTTCACAGTGACTCATGGCACACATCACAGTGACTCATGGCACACATCACAGTGACTCATGGCACACTTCACAGTGACTCATGGCACACATCACAGTGACTCATGGCACACATCACAGTGACTCATGGCACACATCACAGTGACTCATGGCACACTTCACAGTGACTCATGGCACACATCACAGAGACTCATGGCACACTTCACAGTGACTCATGGCACACATCACAGTGACTCATGGCACACTTCACAGTGACTCATGGCACACTTCACAGTGACTCATGGCACACATCACAGAGACTCATGGCACACATCACAGTGACTCATGGCACACTTCACAGTGACTCATGGCACACATCACAGTGACTCATGGCACACTTCACAGTGACTCGGACACAGCTGTGTTTTAGTTTTTCAACAAGATTATATCTCAGACCACAAATTATGTATAAATAAATTAAAATGTTAAGTAATGATGAAAAGGGATGCAGTGCTATTACTAATAAAAATGATGGCAGCGATGAGATGGTGGTGATGGCAATAATGACTGGAATTTGTCGTGATGCAGGGTATTAATAGTATAGGATAAGAGTTATTGGTAGTGGTAGTGGTAATGGTGATGGTAAGAAGGCTGGTGATAGTTGCTACGTATAGCGGTGGTGGCGACAGCGCTGGTGATAACATCAGGAGTGGTAGTGGCTATGCCAAGCACCTTCTGTTTTTATGAGTATTTAAGTCGAGAACCACCCTTGATGTCTATAAAATCTCTAAGTTATTCATTGCCTTGAAGTCACATAGGGGATATGATGTTACAAGCAAAATTCTTTGGGTCAATTATCAGGATCTGTTATGTAAGAGTGGCTACAAGCAAGGGCAATAAAAGGGCAGAAAAAAAGCCCACTAAAGGTGCCAGTCCCCAGTTACTTTGCCAGTGTTCTTAAAACATCTGCCTAAACATTCGTCACTGAACTGACCGCCTCGTGTCAGTGTTGACGCCGCGGTGCCTCGGGCAGGTTGTGGGCCAGGCATTGCTTACACTTGTTGTCGCAGGAAGGGCAGATCAGTTGGCCGAAGGAGAGCTGGGCGTAGTGCTGCAGCTCGTAGCGGTAAATCTTCCCTGCGTGGTGGGCGGAGATGCGGTCATGAGGCACGGCGAAGTAGTGGTCAGTGAACATCTGTCAAAATTATATATAATAAGACTAGTAAGAATAATAACTAAGAGTTATTTTTGTTATTTTCAATAATAATAACTTATTATTATGTCTTCATCATTTTTTTTAAATAATATATTATTATTATTTTGATAACTAAAAGAATTAGAATGTTCACACCAACCAACTACTATACTACTACTACTACTACTACTACTACTACTACTACGAACATGAGATAATAAGGGAAACGGCAAGAATACATCAGGTCAACACGTGACAGTCCCTGAATGCAACATGCTTGTTCATCTCCACCTATCATCTTCATACGTGAATCTAGTTTTTAAAGCTCCCTCATAATTCATCACTAATCACTAACAATTACGGTTACAAGGCTTTTTCACAGCAGAATGATCACGGAAAAGTTCACCGTACAGAACACCAGCTGGCAGTTCTGTATGTTTAAGATGTAACATAGGTGCAAATTTAAGAATGAACAGTGAAAACACTACCGGCATCCTCTTGTCTCAAGTGTTAAGGTGTAACATCCCCTCACGTAGAGCCGTGTCTTCTCATCCTTATGTCATATATGTAAACAAGTAATTTTCACATTGCAAATACATCCAAAGTTTACGGAACATGTGCAGCAAAAAACAGGCTTAGGCTCCAGTGTTGGTGCTCACCCTCATGAAGTCGTCAGCGTGCGCCTCGGTGACGTGCGTGGTGCCCAAGTAGTGGAGGTACAGCTGGCGGGCTACAGCCTCCGGGTCCTCGCTCCTGCCCTCAAGCTGAAGGGACGCAGACCCGGCCATGCTAAAATTGTACTGTAGCTCCTCCAGTAACTGTTTCTTTGCCAATGCAGCTGGAAAAAAAAAATCTTCAAAACAATAGATTTTGAAGGTAATTATTCCCTCAGACATTTTAGTTAGTGAAGCATGATTTTTAACCACGTAAGTTGGGTGATAATTACGCAAGGCGAAAAGAGCCCCCGTCGTCTTTGGTAATGCCTGATATGATGTCCACCTGGGTGTTGCATCCCTCACTTATCAGCTGGGCAGGGTGACGCGGCAGGAAACGGCCGTCCACTCAGGGCGTGAAGGTGAGCGGCAGCACGCCCCATCTCTGTACAAATTAAATGGCCTCAGAACTGTAATTTGAATATATCCACAATTGAATGTTCAAGTTAAATGAGCAAGTAGTCCTGACACCTGGCACAGTGAGTGCCACTCACTCTGGAGCTTTCGTAACGAGGAAAGAGAGCCTTTGCATCCAGCCCCTGCAGGCACAGAAGGAGCGTGTTGCTGCCCTGGTCTGTGGGACACCCAAGGCTGCCACCCACTTCAATTGCCTCCTTGCGAGGATTATTGTTAATAGTCAAGGACGTCAGTGCTGTTCCAGACTGCATGATAGCACTGGAGAAAAGATCTGTCAAAACAATACAACTTGTCTCATTACATGCAAATATGTGAACAAATGGATATACAAGGTTGAAATTATATATATATATATATATATATATATATATATATATATATATATATATATATATATATATATATATATATATATATATATATATATATATATATATATATATATATATATATATATATATATATATATTGTGTGTGTGTGTGTATAAACAAAGGTGATGAGAACGAATGTGAAGTCCAAAAGGAGTCCTACCTTGAACTTCCGGGACGAACATGAGGAGGTGGGCGGCGGCGCTGCCGGCACTCTCACCGAAGATGGTGACCCGCATGTTGTCTCCGCCAAAGAGGTGAATGTTGGTCTTCACCCACCGGAGCGCCAGGGTCTGGTCCTTGAGGCCCAAGTTCGCAGGCATCGCCAAGTCCTCGGTAGACAGGAAGCCTGTACAGTGAGAGAGAAGCAGTGAGAAGAGCAGTACACAGGCCGCGCCGCGTGTGAGAGAAGTCACCAGCTCGCCACACACCACCCACCCAGGACACCCAGCCGGTACTGCACCACCACCAGCACGATGTCGTGGTCCAGGAGGACGTGAGGAGGGTACTCCTGGGCACTGCCATGGGTGAACCTTCCTCCGTGAAGCCAAACCATCACCGGGAAGCTAGCGTCTCCATTAATCTGTGATAAGATTGGTACTATTACACACACACACACACACACACACACACACACACACACACACACACAGAGAGAGAGAGAGAGAGAGAGAGAGAGAGAGAGAGAGAGAGAGAGAGAGAGAGAGAGAGAGAGAGAGAGAGAGATGACTAAAAGGGGATGTAAAATATTCCTTACAAAAGATTAAAGTTTTAAATTTTACATTCGTTAGAAAAGCTTAGATTAAGAGGTATAACAAGAACAATTTAAACAAAATCCTTAGTGTTAGTAATCAGGATAGGACTACAACTAATAAATAAAAAAAAAGGGAAGAAATTGGTTCTCAGATAGAGTGGTAGATGACTGGAATATATGCAGTAATCAGCCTACTAGTACCGAGTCACCTGGGTGCTTTAAAAAAGGATTAGTTAAATTTACTGATCGGGAAGGCAGGTGGACACAGGTTTTAGACAAGGACTGTCACCTAGTACGTGTAGGCCTACTTTCTTCTCCCAGCTTCCCTTATGCTCTTAGGCTAACATATCACAGATTAAAGCAGTCTCTCCGGGGTTCTCCGCCTCACCTTGGGCACAAACACGTTGAGGTACAGACAATCCTCCTCACCCAGCACTTCCTTTATTCCGACTTTCTCTGCTGCGGAGAAATACTGGATGCACGGCGAGGCGGGAATGGAGGCTTCCCCCATGGCCCCCCAGTCTGGGAAGGGCTCGGGATCCTGGAAGAAAGGACACATTACCTTCCAGTATTTTCCCACCCTCATTTTACAGTCTCACTCTGATGAAGTCAAGTGCTTTCATTACTCCGCAAATTTTCACCGTCTGCCGGCCTACCTTGAATCGCAGCCTCCCCAGTGGTGGCCGAGCGTAGGGAATGCCGTAGAATGACGAAAAGTCTCGGCCCTTCACCGATTCCTCCACAATGCCTGAGACGCGGCCATCCCTGGTATCAACGAATGGCACATCAGCAGCAGTCGCCACCACCACCACCACCACCAGCGTCGCCACCAGAGCCGCACCACGCGCCATCCCTCTCTATCCCCCTCTTTTAGAGACTTTGGTGAAACTTTTGCTGTTGCCTTGGACATATCAAAAGCCTTTGATAGAGTCTGGCACAAAGCTTTGATTTCCAAACTACCCTCCTACGGGTTCTATCCTTCTCTCTGTAACTTCATCTCAAGTTTCCTTTCTGACCGTTCTATTGCTGCTGTGGTAGACGGTCACTGTTCTTCTCCTAAATCTATTAACAGTGGTGTTCCTCAGGGTTCTGTCCTGTCACCCACTCTCTTCTTATTATTCATTAATGATCTTCTAAACCAAACTTCTTGACCTATCCACTCCTATGCTGATGATACCACCCTGCACTTTTCCACGTCTTTTCATAGACGTCCAACCCTTCAGGAGGTAAACATATCACGCAGGGAAGCCACAGAACGCCTGACTTCTGATCTTTCTAAAATTTCTGATTGGGGCAGAGCAAACTTGGTATTGTTCAATGCCTCAAAAACTCAATTCCTCCATCTATCAACTCGACACAATCTTCCAGACAACTATCCCCTCTTCTTCAATGACACTCAACTGTCCCCCTCTTCTACACTGAACATCCTCGGTCTGTCCTTTACTTATAATCTGAACTGGAAACTTCACATCTCATCTCTAGCTAAAACAGCTTCTATGAAGTTAGGTGTTCTGAGACGTCTCCGCCAGTTTTTCTCACCCCCCCAGCTGCTAACTCTGTACAAGGGCCTTATCCGTCCATGTATGGAGTATGCTTTACATGTCTGGGGGGGTTCCAATCATACTGCTGTTCTAGACAGGGTGGAATCAAAAGCTTTTCGTCTCATCAACTCCTCTCCTCTAACTGACTGTCTTCAGCCTCTCTCTCACCGCCGCAATGTTGCATCTCTAGCTGTCTTCTACCGCTATTTTCATGCTAACTGCTCTTCTGATCTTGCTAACTGCATGCCTCCCCTCCTTCCGCGGCCTCGCTGCACAAGACTTTCTTCTTTCTCTCACTCCTATTCTGTCCACCTCTCTAACGCAAGAGTTAACCAGTATTCTCAATCATTCATCCCTTTCTCTGGTAAACTCTAGAACTCCTTGCCTGCTTCTGTATTTCCACCTTCCTATGACTTGAATTCCTTCAAGGAGGTTTCAAGACACTTATCCACCAATTTTTGACCACTGCTTTGACCCTTTTAGGGACTGGCATTTCAGTGGGCATTTTTTTTTATTAGATTTTTGTTGCCCTTGGCCAGTATCCTTCCTACATAAAAAAAAAAAAAAAAAAAAATTCTGCTGCTGTGAGATACAAGCGAGAGGAAGAGTATAGGAACAACTAAAATCAGTATTAGTGGCTTTTTATTTTGTCTGTATATTTTCTGTTGTGATTTTTTTCAAAACAAAATGTTTCCTCACACCGGGCAGCACTGTGACGCCAAAGATGGGTGCATAAAGGAAGCAAAGCGACAACTGAACATCATAGGAAATACACAAAGCAGTCTTTTCAACGAGTAAAATAGAAGTGAAGCCACACGATGCTACGCTAAGTTTCCCGTCCATAGGGGGATGTTCAGCTTCTTAACTCAGAGACCACAGAACACTAAGTCAGATCTTGTTAAGTCCAGCTTGATTGTCATCAACACAGGGGTTCCCCAGGAATGTCACGTGCCATGTCTTAGTCTTCATACAGATAACTGTAGGAGCTGCATTGTCTCACTAACGCGTTTTTTTTTTGACAAAACACACATGGTAATTTCATACCAGCCACAAAAGTAAACTTATATTTGTACATCAGTCCACACACACACACACACACACACACACACACACACACACACACACAGATAAGCGCACACAAATGCTTCGTTCCTTAACAAAAGAAATATAAGATTATCTGCACTGCGTTGCAGAACTTACAATGCTCCCTCAGTGCTGAGAGTCGGGTTGTTTAGTGCGCGGGCCGGGTGACAGACTGACGCACATGCTCCGTGACGCTCCTTTTATGTGAGAGCTTGATCACACGAGTAGATTTAAAGGAACATGATGAACGAGAGTTGTCAGTTCCCACAGGGCCCGTGAAATTGTGTACTACAGTTGTGTACGATTACTGGGAATGCGGTTATGAGCGCGACACACACACACACACACACACACACACACACACACACACACACACACACACACACACACACACACACACACACACACACACACACACACACACACACACACACACAGTCTTTTAGCCATCCTTCCGCAACCTGAGTTGAATCAAGTCTTACAAACTTAACGATTGGAGAAAGTTTGTGGATTCAGTTCTTTCGTGTCAGGTAATCACCTCAGCAAGGCGTCCTGCACAAAGAGACAGAGTGCTGACACGAAAACCGTATGAACTTCAAGGAAATATTTAATATTTAATGACGAGTGGTGATACTGATGATGATCATATGTGTGTATGTGTGTGTGTGTGTGTGTGTGTGTGTGTGTGTGTTGATGACAGTATTGCTATAACAAATAATATTGGTGATGATGGTAATAATGGTGATAATAATAATAATGATAATGATAATGATAATGATAATAATAATAATAATAATAATAATAATAATAATAATAATAATAATAATAATAATAATAATAATATATAATCCAATTACTTCCATTCTTGCTCTTACTTTGGTGTGAGATGGTTTAATGCATCAGCACATCTGAGCCTCACCACTGCATGGTTCCTATCCTGCCTTAGTATTCCTAACAGGCACAAGACGTGCTTAGGCAACACAGCTCATTCAGTTGCCGGGCGCTCGTATTGAGACTACGGTTGACAAACAGGAGGACATCCCTAGCTTGACGCAAGTATATTTGGTGAAAATCTGAGCGTAAAAATCGAGTAACCTACCCTGTCCCTCTCCCTCCTTCTCTGGGTCCTTCACTCTCCCACAGTCTGACTTCCTACACGGAGATGAAATGAGTATTTTTATCGAAAACTAAACACACAAAAGTCAAGTGACCTTCCATTAACCTTCACTCACATGTTGTGCCCTTGACTTTCTACCAGGAGTTTGTGAATTCCTCTCGTATTGGTTCTCCTCTCGCTGCGTGAATCGACCTTCCTCCCCGGTACCGTTGTTCCAGCGTAGGGCAATTCATTATATTCTTAGTTATAGTTCTTTAATTACATAAATAAGACAAGAGAAACTCTGTTTATAGCTTAGAATAATGCGTGCTGAAATGCATTAGAGATAAAGAGAGTAACTATGAAAAATAAATAGTATGATGTAGGCAATGCTGGTTATATTTATTCATGGCAATAGATGTATCCAATACTAAAAGATAAACATGTGGCTACAAAATGCAAATTAATAGTTTACAATAGACTTGTTATACCAATCCTGTTATATGGTGCTGAATGGTGGTGGACTTTAACTACAAAACTAGAATCGAAGATTCAGGCAGCCGAAATGCGAGTGCTCAATAATCAGGGGTGTTACAAGAAGGGACAAGATGAGAAATGTTCAAATAAGAGAAGAGTTGGGAGTGACGCCGCTACTGGAGGATGCTGATAGAGCAAGACTGAGATGGTTTGGACATGTTAAGAGAATGGAAGAAGATCGGTATGCTAAGAAATATATGGAGTGGATACCAAGAGGCAGGCGACCACGAGGGAGACCAAGGAAGAGATGGAAGCAAGGTATTGAAGAGAGCCTTAGTAGACCTTAGTATCACCTCGACAATGGTCGAGGTGATGGAGGACAGAGAATATGAAGACCCAGACGGATGGAGGAGTATTGTCCGGATGTCATCGAGCTGACAGGCTTATAGCCTAACTGGCGTCTGGTGAGAAGGATGAGAATAGATGGACCAAGGAAAGTTTCATGTTGTGTGACGTGCGGTGACGTGATCGTGCGAGCTCCACACGTATGCCTCCCCACCTCTTACCTACACACACACACACACACACACACACACATATATATATATATATATATATATATATATATATATATATATATATATATATATATATATATATATATATATATATATATATATATATATATATATATATATATATATATATATATGGTGTAACACGAGTTTGTGCAGATATTGTCAGAGGTGAAGGTGCAGGTTATTCTATGCGGGAAATGTTCTATGTTTCTATGCACATATGCATTTTGAGGCGTTGTTTATCCGTGATATGAAATTCAAGTCTGGCCAGACGACAGATACAACTGTGGGTAACTATGGTAGAGACACACACAGTGTCCACTTCACATTACTTTACATTATACAACACAATCTGAAAGTATTCAATGTCACTGTCTCGGAGAAACTTTTTTTTCATGTTCATATGTTCACTGGACTTCATTAGTCTTTTCCACAAGGTTCAGTCTTCTATTCATACAGGTCTCTTTTACTTATCTATCTATTTATTTTTTTTTTTTTTTTATGTAGGAAGGACACTGGCCAAGGAAAACAAAAATGCAATAAAAAAAAATTCCCACTGAAATGTCAGTCCCATAAAAGGGTCAAAGCAGTAGTCAAAAATTGATCAATAAGTGTCTTGAAACCTCCCTCTCTAAGGAATTCAAGTCATAGGAAGGTGGAAATACAGAAGAGGGCAGGGAGTTCCAGAGTTTACCATGATGAATGATTGAGAATACTGGTTAACTCTTGTGTTAGACAGGTGGACAGAATAGGGGTGAGGGAAAGAAGAAAGTCTTGTGCAGCGAGGCCGCAGGAGGAGGGGAGGCATGCTGTTAGCAAGATCAGAAGAGCAGTTAGCATGAAAATAGCGGTAGAAGACAGCTAGAGATGCAGCATTGCAGCGGTGAGAGAGAAGCTGAAATCAGTCCGTTACAGGAGAGAAATTGATGAGACGAAAAGCTTTTGATTCCACCTTGTCTAGAAGGGCAGTATGAGTGGAACCTCCCCAGACATGTGAAGCGTACTCCATACATGGACAGGTAAGGCCCTTGTACAGAGTTAGCAGCTGGGGGGTGATAAAAACTGGCGGAGACGTCTCAGAACACCTAACTTCATAGAAGCTGTTTTAGCTAGAGATGAGATGTGAAGTTTCCAGTTCAGATTATAGAAGAGGGGAACAGTTGAGTGTCATTGAAGAAGAGGGGATAGTTGTCTGGAAGGTTGTGTCGAGTTGATAGATGGATGAGGCATTTTTGAAGCATTGAACAATACCAAGTTTGCTCTGCCCCAATCAGAAATTTTAGAAAGATCAGAAGTCAAGCGTTCTGTGGCTTCCCTGCATGAAATGTTTACCTCCTGAAGGGTTGGACGTCTATGAAAAGACGTGGAAAAGTGCAGGGTGGTATCATCAGCATAAGAGTGGATAGGACAAGAAGTTTGGTTTAGAAGATCATTAATGAATAATAAGAGAGTGGGTGACAGGACAGAACCCTGAGGAACACCACTGTTAATAGATTTAGGAGAAGAGCAGTGACCGTCTACCACAACAGCAATAGAATGGTCAGAAAGGAAACTTGAGATGAAGTTACAGAGAGAAGGATAGAAGCCGTAGGAGGGTAGTTTGGAAATCAAAACTTTGTGCCAGACTCTATCAAAAGCTTTTGATATGTCCAAGGCAACAGCAAAAGTTTCACCAAAATCTCTAAAAGAGGATGATCAAGACTTAGTAAGGAAAGCCAGAAGATCACCAGTAGAGCGGCCTTGACGGAACCCATACTGGCGATCAGATAGAAGGTTGTGAAGTGTTAGATGCTTAAGAATCTTCCTGTTGAGGATAGATTCAAAAACTTTAGATAAGCAGGAAATTAAAGCAATAGGAAGGTAGTTTGAGGGATTAGAGCGGTCACCCTTTTTAGGAACAGGTTGAATGTAGGCAAACTTCCAGCAAGAAGGAAAGGTAGATGTTGACAGACAGAGCTGAAAGAGTTTGACTAGGCAAGGTGCAAGCACGGAGGCACAGTTTTGGAGAACAATAGGAGGGACCCCATCAGGTCCACAAGCCTTCCGAGGGTTTAGGCCAGCGAGGGCATGGAAAACATCATTGCGAAGAATTTTAATAGGTGGCATGAAGTAGTCAGAGGGTGGAGGAGAGGGAGCAACAAGTCCAGAATCGTCCAAGGTAGAGTTTTTAACAAAGGTGTGAGCGAAGAGTTCAGCTTTAGAAATAGATGTGATAGCAGTGGTGCCATCTGGTTGAAATAGAGGAGGGAAAGAAGAAGAAGCAAAGTTATTGGAGATATTTTTTCTAGATGCCAGAAGTCATGAGGGGAGTTAGATCTTGAAAGGTTTTGACACGTTCTGTTAATGAAGCAGTTCTTGGCTAGTTGGAAAACAGACTTGGCATGGTTCCGGGCAGAAATATAAAGTGCATGAGATTCTAGTGATGGAAGGTTTAAGTACCTTTTGTGGGCCGCCTCTCTATCATGTATAGCACGAGAACAAGCTGTGTTAAACCAAGGTTTAGAAGGTTTCGGACAAGAAAAAGAGTGAGGAATGTACGCCTCCATGCCAGACACTATCATGCTCAGCACACAAAGACGGGTCTCTGACACGGAAGCAGTAGTCATTCCAAGGAAAATCAGCAAAATACCTCCCCAACTAGCAGAGGCAAAACGCCAGAGGCACCTTCGCTTAGGGGGATCCTGAGGAGGGATTGGAGCGATAGGACAACATACAGATATGAGACTGTAATCGGAGGAGCCCAACGGAGAAGAAAGGGTGACAGCATAAGCAGAAGGATTAGAGGTCAGGAAAAGGTCAAGAATGTTGGGCGTATCTCCAAGACGGTCTGGAATACGAGTAGGGTGTTGCACCAATTGCTCTAGGTCGTGGAGGATAGCAAAGTTGTAGGCTAGTTCACCAGGATGGTCAGTGAAGGGAGAGGAAAGCCAAAGCTGGTGGTGAACGTTGAAGTCTCCAAGAATGGAGATCTCTGCAAAAGGGAAGAGGGTCAGAATGTGCTCCACTTTGGAAGTTAAGTAGTCAAAGAATTTCTTATAGTCAGAGGAGTTAGGTGAGAGGTATAGAACACATATAAATTTAGTTTGAGAGTGACTCTGTAGTCGTAGCCAGATGGTGGAAAACTCGGAAGATTCAAGAGCGAGGGCACGAGAGCAGGTTAAGTCATTGCGCACATAAACGCAGCATCCAGCTTTGGATCGAAAATGAGAATAGAGAAAGTAGGAGGGAATAGAAAAGGGGCTACTGTCAGTTGCCTCAGACACCTGAGTTTCAGTGAGGAAAAGAAGATGAGTTTAGAAGAGGAGAGGTGGTGTTCTACTGATCGAAAATTAGATCTTAGACCGCGAATGTTGCAGAAGTTAATGAAAAAAAAGTTGAAGGGGGGTGTCAAGACACTTAGGGTCGTCGACAGAAAGGCAGTCCGACCTGGAGACATTTATGGTCCCCTCCCCAGATGGGGACTCCGAGGCTGGTGTAGGAGTCGCCACGATGATTTTAAATTTTTTGAGTGAAGGGTGTGTGTGTTATTAGGTGCTTGTAGTTTTGTGTGGAGGAAGAGAGTTGTCTTTAGAGGGCAGGCTGTGACTGCCCCCTTGTGTTGTGAGACACAAAGGGAAACGTTCAGTGAGGTCACAGCTGGGTTTAATGATATGTTCACAGCACCCCCTGAACAGTGCTGGGAGTAATTATCGTCTCGGCAGGTGTCTACTGCGTCCTCCTGTTCTTATATGGCTATCTATTTATTTATTTATTTATCCGTTTATTTATCTAAGTCATGTGGTCACTACCTCACTAGTGTTCTCCACGTGGTTCAGGCTTCTAGTAATACAAACTACTTTTATATATTTTCTTATTTAATTATTATTATTTTATCAAACCTTTACGATCCTTTCATCTCTTCTTCCAGACTGACTCCCTCTTCTGACCATATTCCATATTCAAATCAATCTTACATACTGCTTACATACAAAACACTCTCCTCTTGTTTCCTTCCCTCGCCACACACTCCTCCCACTGTACTGTCATCACATACCTCCCTGCACAACACTTTCTGCTTCCAACCTCATTCCTATTCGGTCTACCTCACTAATGCATGAGTCTCTGCATCTTTCATCTCTGCCTGATTGTTTTCCCGCGTGAATCAGATTGTTTCAGGAGAGGAGCATCAAAACACCACTGGAACTAAATTATCCAATCCGACCCGTTATGAAACTTTTCAACTGGTTTGTATTCGCAGCAGAATATTAAGAACAAATGGATCAATGATGTGTTGGCGTGAAGAACAAGTCAAGTGTTCTTACGTTTCATCAAAGCTAGGTCCTCAATGCTTGTTATAAGTCTCCTGATGCAATAATGATAGGAATTGCTCGTTAGTAAGCTCCGGAAAGTGCTTCAGTTAATGACAAGGACTTCAATTTTTAGACACCATCAAGACCTCTTACAACAAATACTATAAACATGGTACTCATTCAGAATCATTATGGAGCTATGAAAGACGATTAGAAAGATTAATGGATGAGTATGACAGGTAGAAATACGTAGATATGTTTCATACAGTGACTGCCACGTGTAGGCCAGACGGCTTCTTGCAGCTTCCCTTTTCTTACACTCTTATGTTCCAATCATGTGTTTCTAATCTAACAAACAGCTCCTAATTGCTGTTTGATGAGAGTGAGGTTCTATTTTATTGGTGTGGCCGAGGTGTGGGCGGTGGTAGTGGCGGAGCAGTAATAATTTGTCCATTCCCCTGGTGTGTCGGAGGTGTGGGCGTTGGTGACAGTAATGATGTGTGGTGGTGTGGGCGGTGATGGCATTGGTGGCGCTAATAGTGTTCTGATTGCCGCGATGATTACAAGGTGTAGTGCACGAACCTTTTATTGTGAGTACCGGCGCCTCTCATCACCTTGCTGGGCTTCACACGGTTCCTGCGTCAAACACCTCAGCGTGAAGTGTTTGTGGTTGTGCAAGCTGGACAGATTCACATCATAGTCGGCGTCACGAACTTCTCTAGTCACTGTACATTATATATATACACGTACAATACTGCATGTAAAGAATAGAGCTCCGAAAACTGTTAATCCCTCTCATCAGCATAGTCCAAGCCGCCGCGCCGTCTTACAGCTGGCCATTTCCACGCTACAGCCACCAATGCTGTACACACACCACTTTACCATGCCAGTAATCATTTATAGCTATCCATTCTTCGGTACTGTTGTTCGTCTTTCAATAATTCTATAGTAAGTGTAGTGTAAAAAATCAAACAGTTTAGAACACCCAGCACTATGATTCATCTTTCATTGAAACTATAGTAAGTGCAGTGTATCATACCTAAATGATCCAAGTCTTTTGAATTCCTATCCATGAGTTCCTTAGTGTTGACATCTGATAGCAGCACGTAGATTCAACCATTGCCTGTTTAGTGAGGCAGAGCAGTAAGTCACGGTGAACAGGATCCCTTGTTAAACTAGTGCCTGCATTCCAAAGGGTCACCCACACGTGCGTTGACCTTTCTTCCTTATCACCGCAACTTTCCTGTGACACGCTTTTTCCAACGGAAGTTATTATCCCAGGAGGGAATTACTGCCACTCACCCCAGGGAAGGCCTGTTGATGGTGCCCCAGTTACTCACCCAAAGGAAAGACGGAAGGAGTAAAAAGGAAAAGCAATAGACGGCGGTGTACAAGTTTCTTTAACCGATTTGTCGGAGCATCAGCTTCAGGGTTTTAGAGACCACGCAGGTTTAATAAAAGCATTGTAGTTGGGGAAAAAGAGAAAAAATAGCAGCAGCTGCTCCCTGGAGCGCTTCATCCGGGAAATAGCCAACGTGTAGTAATTTATCGCAGCAAAATGATAGTAAAGTCACGCCTGCCGTGGAGCAGCGCGCGAGGAAGTGGCGCGGGAAGAGAGACGTCTAATTACTGCAAGCAATAACCTTAATTAACAGGCATCACTCATGACGGGGAGGGGCAGCAGGCAGGGGGCGACGCTCCCTCCAAAATAGTGCAGAAGAGAATGTGCCGGAAAAGAGAAAGAAGCCAGACGCTTTCTTGACCTTTCTTGATAGTTCCTCGTGTGTGTGTGTGTGTGTGTGTGTGTGTGTTGTGTTTATGGCTATGTATGGGGTTGCGTGCTTGTCCATATTTTCTAAGTGTACGGAAGCGAGACCGTGTGAATACTTGTCTGGTGTTATGTATGTATGTATGTGTGTATATATATATATATATATATATATATATATATATATATATATATATATATATATATATATATATATATATATATATATATATATATATATATATATATATATATATATATATATATATATATATATATATATATATATATATATATATATATATATATATATATATATGCATGGAGGGAGGGGTGTAGGCTTACGTGGTATACCATTATGTAATATATTTGTTAGTCTTCGCCCACTCTGATTTAAGAGTAAGTCAGGCCACAACTCATAGCGTATTGTTAATATCATATAACGTCTTTTACCCCTTTTCTGATCAATAAAGAGTTTGGAGAAACTCGGCACTTACAGTATTCTAAACTGCAGTATATAAGAATCTATAGTTATTATTATTATTATTATTATTATTATTATTATTATTATTATTATTATTATTATTATTATTATTATTATTATTATTATTTCACTCTTGTTCTTGCTGTTTTTATTGTGATGATTAGCACTAAAATAACAATAAAATAACTTATAATAATCATAATAAAACTACTACTACTACTATTGTAGCACTAACAGTAGTAGTAGTAGTAGTAGTAGTAGTGTTATTATAATTATTATAAGTTATTTTATTGTTATCGTCGTATCCATCAGAGAGAGAGAGAGAGAGAGAGAGAGAGAGAGAGAGAGAGAGAGAGAGAGAGAGAGAGAGAGAGCGAGAGAGTGACTCTGGAGCGGCCAGCCTTTACATATGAGGTAATTACAAATTCCTTGGTCGCCTCACCACTCAAGAGGTGCCCGGCAACGGGTGAACCTGTGTGGCCCTGCACGATGTCATCACGATACAGCCAATGCAACAGTGACGGGGAATATTGTATAATTATGCAAGATTGAACTACAGACAAGTTGTGAGCGTTATTGAATTACCGCCTTCTGTTCGTCTTGTGACACAACTAGCCGTTCAGGAAGACATCAGAAATTATGGTGACAATCTCTGAGTAGCTGCTGTGGTCTCAGGACTGAAGTACATGCGTGACAAGGACCAGCCTCATTATGAAGGGGCAGCGGTAACTAATGTGTGCTATTGGATCTTATCATGAATGTTTGTAGCCAGCTGTGCTAAGCCTAAGTTTCTCGTGGGTAGTAGGGTGGTCCACGAGACTGTCTTTTTCCACCATGAGCCGCCGGAGATGATGTGTGCATGTGTGTGTGGTGCCAATTAAAGGTAGCTAGGCAGGCGAAGACTGTGCTAGGCTGGGAAATGTGCAGTGAGCAAGTTTAGCAGACCAGTGTGCGGGTAAGATGCATCATTTCATGGCTTTAGTAAAAATGCATCACTGTCATCAGAAGTGCAATGGAAATCTGACATGAGCATTGCCTCCACATCGAGAAACATAACATTATTCAGTTACAGGAAGAAACCACAAAGAAAATGTACAATTCAGGGACACTTTGTTTTCTGAGAGAGAGAGAGAGAGAGAGAGAGAGAGAGAGAGAGAGAGAGAGAGAGAGAGAGAGAGAGAGAGAGAGAGAGAGAGAGAGAAAGAGAGAGAGTACAAACACACTCAGCTTTAAATTGGAGCAACCCTATCCCACCCTCCCCCCTCCATCTCTTTTTCCCAACCCCAACAAAAGAATAAAATAAAGTAAAAAAAAAAAAAAAAAAAAAGCCCAATGGAGATCCCACTTGCCCTCTATGCAAAGAAGCCGTCAGGACGCTGCAACATTTCGTATTTTGCAGCAAAACATTTTCAGAGATAAGAGCGAGCAACATCCGTATTTACCCTGACCGTCCCCTGCAGACACACCGTCATGAATATTGTCATTTCGCGCAGGGGAAAGGAAACATAGAAAAAAAAGGGGAAAAATGGTCACTAGTAATGAAAGCGAGCAAAGGAAGGCATTAGAAAGGCTGCCGGTCCCCAGTGTGCCCTCTTAGGACGGCATAAACACAATACTCTCAATTGCACTCTCTTCTGTGCTGAAAATTCCAAGGTGACGCGGAGGCTTTGGTCGGTCGGCGCCGTTCAGGGCAACGCTGCGCCGAAGCTGAGTGAGCCTCGAGGGTCTGACGTGAGGCAATGGTTCTGCAGCGGCAGTGATAGTACTGTAGTGGTGGTGGTAGAAGTATTGGAGGCAACAGAGGCGGTTGTGGTAGTTGTGGTGGTGGAGTGCTGGCTTAGGAAGAGTTCTCTTTTATCAAAACAACAACAAATACATTTTCCTTAAATAACTCTTCATGACGTGGAGAAGTACACTAACAATATACATGGATCAAAATAGCAACTTTGGTCTTGTTTATTTTCTCTCAGTCTCTTCTTTCTTTACTTTCACATGTATGAAGGCAGCGCCGCCGGGCAGGCGCTGCAAACAAAAAGTGAATGGAATGCCTGTCAGTGGCGTTCTCTAAAAGACAAAGAAAAAGGCTGGAGTAAGGAAAGCCACGGAATCAGTTCCACAGCTGTGGACGTGTCCTGATCCTTCCTTTAGGAAGAGCTCAAGTCTTAGGGAGAACAAAACCTGGAAGCCACCTGACTGTCGCACTGTTAACAAAAAGGCTAAAGGTAGACTGATGGAACAAGTGTCCGGGAGTGGGACAATCCAGGCCGGGGCGGTGCAGTATGAAGTTATATTTTGCAATTTGTCGGTACAGTCTGTGCCCGAAGGACACAGTCCAGCAGGGCAGTCCGGGCCTGAAGGACTCAGTAAGACATGGCAGCTGTGGCCTTTGGGAGCCAGCTGAGCGAGACAGCCTTGGCTTGAGGGACTGGAATAGCTTGGGTTGAGTGAGTGAAGTGGAGGAGTTGGTGGCGCCACTTGTACGTTTCCTGACAACTCCTGTGGGGTCACTTTGAGTGTATTGTTACTTACACTGAAATGTTTACAGTTCTGAGCGAGTGTGGTAATATTGTGTGGCTGGTGGTGATTGACTCACCTGCACCTTGTCCATTTCCAGTGATGTAAAGCTCCTCCACCTGGTTGCGTGGCCGTGTGACTTGCACTATAGTCTATAAAAAGTGTTGGAGATAGAACCTGGAATATTCAAGAATGCGGACCTTAATCTTACTTAATACTCCCCAGAACGTAACAGACCTTTTACTTTTTATTATTAATATTTTTTTCTTTTCTTTTCGTTCGCGGACCCAAATCTTTGCGTTAAGGAGGGTGGAAACTCTGTAGGTGCGAAGTGACTGGCATCGTGTTTGAAATTGTAGTCGCGGCAGTGTAAGGTTTGCTCTTTCCCGTGCGTTCTTGCCCAGCCTCCGGGAACCGGCACGGACAGTCTGCCTCAGTTCCAGGCAAGACAGGGGGTCGAGGGGTTAAACTTTGGTAAATTGTGTGTAAGTGCGTGTGTGAGCTTTCTAAGAGCAAAAATTGAAGAGAGAGAGAGAGAGAGAGAGAGAGAGAGAGAGAGAGAGAGAGAGAGAGAGAGAGAGAGAGAGAGAGAGCTATCCTCAGAGCAAGAAAGCAGCTGGCTCCTCGAGGTTACTGTGTCTTCAAAGAGAGGACTCATCCGAATCCTGTCTCTTAATCCTGACCTGTGCCTCGTCTTGGGTGTGTAGATCTCACTCCTACATTCTTAGCTCGATACTAGTGACTTTGAATGATACGTACTGGTAGTAACTCTTCTGACCACTGAGAGTGTTTATAATATTATTGGGAAATCTGCTGTAAGAAATGCATGAAAAACCTGAAAATTGGGGAACTTTTGACAGTATAGAAAATTGTTTATCTTCAAGGAAAAAAAAAAAAAAAATATATATATATATATATATATATATATATATATATATATATATATATATATATATATATATATATATATATATATATATATATATATATATATATATATATATATATAATAGTCATCAGTGAGGCTTAATACGCAAACACACACAAACTACCGGGACAAGGCTGCTAACATCTTTGCTCAGTGTCCGCAAAACAATTCCACACAGTAGCCTGTGAAACATATGGAACAGTGAGTCAGTCGTAATCAGACAGAACAGGTAATTTATAGAGATACCTATGTTCTGTGTTTTTTTTTTTACAAATTTCTCTGTCTTCTAGTTTATTTATTTTTTTATTTTTTGGTGGTACCGGATAAAGAGGCATAATTTTCTTGCAGCACTGGGGTGACTCACTCCTTCATAGACACAGGTTGTATTGAGTGTGACATGCAAATTTCTCTGGTCTGTGTTGTAGCTCTGTTGTATGATGAAATTTTTTAAGGGTGTTAAAGCACCTCCGCCCCTTGCTTTTAGTCACTCCTTTACTCTTACGCCTCACTCCTATACCTTCATTCATTCACTAGAGAGAGAGAGAGAGAGAGAGAGAGAGAGAGAGAGAGAGAGAGAGAGAGAGAGAGAGAGAGAGAGAGAGAGAGAGAGAGAATGTACAACACTAAAAATGAAACACGTCAATGCCTAGAACAATGCAAATCGTGATTTATTGCTCTCTCTCTCTCTCTCTCTCTCTCTCTCTCTCTCTCTCTCTCTCTCTCTCTCTCTCTCTCTCTCTCTCTCTCTCTCTCTCTCTCTCTCTCTCTCTCTCGCACACACACACACACACACACACACACACACACACACACACACACACCTCATGACGTCACACGACACACAACGGACAGTTCCCGCCAAGTGGAGACATTCATCAACTCACCACCTTCAAGTGTCATCAGGTAACACTGGCGGCAGGTGGTGTTTATGCCCAGAGTATCCTTTCATTTTTGTAACCGTGGCTGAGGAATAGAAGGGTCAGCTGTTGGCACGTTGGCACATTACACGTACTACATTCCTGGGCAGTACACCGTGCGGCACAACACGTGAGCATTATTACTTCGTTCCTACATAAAAGAAAATAAATAAATCAATAAAAACAGACGAAATGGAACAAAATTTAAAGGAAAAATATATATTGTTCTCCTCCCTTCACAGTGCCATCCAGGCAGCCTTATCATTTCAAATCACTAGAGTACTTCACCGTAGTTTAGTGAAATCATTACATTGCTCACCCAACCAAAAAAGAAGCCGAAGTTGAACAAAACTGAGAAAAAAAAAAGAAACATGGCGTTTTTCCTTCACAGTAGCACTCTTATTATTCCAGTCTTATTATTGCCCAGGGGTTCAATGACAGCATGGTGAAATTATTACATTACTCACCCAGGCAGACAAAATGAACAGAATCAAATGAAAAAAAGGAAGCATACATTGTCTATCCTTCACAGTTACCCAGACTTTTTTTTTTATTTCGTATCACTAGAGTACTTCCCTAAATGTGTGGCGACGTTGTAGTGACCAGTGCCACGCCTTGCAAACGTGTCACTCCTTCCCAGAACAGCTTTGTGTGGCACTAACGAAGCGCGGTGTCACCCAATGGTAGTGTGAAGGCTGCGAGGTTTGTCTGCTGACTTGCCCAAAAATTATTATGTTGATTTATCTTCAGACTCTGGCGGTTGGAGTTTTGATTCAATATACAATCTCTCTCTCTCTCTCTCTCTCTCTCTCTCTCTCTCTCTCTCTCTCTCTCTCTCTCTCTCTCAGTAGTGTTTAATATCTACGTTCGTCTCTTTTTTATTACAGTGATATTGGTGTTTATTGGCATTTAATTAAACCAAACGTATGCCCGCTTAAAACGAGCTTACACAGAACGACATACTGCTATACAAATAAGCACACACACACACACACACACACACACACACACACACACACACACACACACACACACACACGCGCGCGCGCGCGCGCGCGCGCGTCGGGGAAGGAGCGTCGTAAGAAACAGCCTCGTAGGAAATTATAATGAAACAGCTTCTTAATGCTTAGCTTCTCTACCGGCGCGCTACTCTCTCTCTCTCTCTCTCTCTCTCTCTCTCTCTCTCTCTCTCTCTCTCTCTCTCTCTCTCTCTCTCTCCCCCCCCCTGTAAAATACTACGTGGCATCATCGAAACGAGGGAGGAGCGGGGGAGGGCACCGAGTCCGAGCGACCTTGAAAACAGCTGAGTGATGATGCCACTTAGCATTTTAAAGGAGTACTTATAATCACCGCAATAATGTTGTCGTGTAATGCTTATTGGTATATCACATGCTTTTTAATACCATTTGTCTTGTTATAAGATACTGTAATATTCCACAGCCTGCAAAAAATAAGATTAAATAAGTGGCACCTCCGAGGCTGCGACAATGCAGCCGTCTGTTCTTCACGTCAGCTACACGCATAGCAGCACACCCGCGAGTCCCATACATTTTCAACTCCTCTGACGGGGAAACAAAGCCTTAAAATGCATATGTGTATAGAACATTTCCTACTTAGAATTGCACGTTCCTTCACCTCTTTCAGTATTTGCAGAAACACGCGTTACACCTTTTATACAGTGGACAACAAGCAAAACAACACCTACGTGTTCTGAAACGCTTCATTTGTCTCACCACATTTTTTTTTCTTTTCAAATGATGATAGGTTCTGAATAGCCGGGTTTTAAATGCATTTCCCCTGTTAATAATATAGAAATCGTGTTAATCTGTCACTAGAACCATAAAAAACATCTTTTGAAAACCTGTGCAACTTCATTTAGAGTCTTATCAGTTTAGTGGAGGTGCGGCGCAGAAGTGTTTCAGAATAGGGATCATTGTCTCGTTTTCCCCCAGCCTGGCGTCCCCGCTCGGCCCCTTCCACGACTCGCAGCGAGAGAGAGAGGTCGAGGTGCGGTGGTCTTGTGGCGGAAGCCTGAAGGAGGCGGTGAAGGAGTGAAGGTAAGAGTTTGGTAATAGGAAGATTGTTAGATTATTATTCAGTGGGTGGAATTAAGGCGTAACCTATGAGATTATGAATGATAAGGATGAATAGGTGAGAATAAGGATGGGTAGGTTTGTCCATGTTTGGTGATTAGATACGCCACGTTAGGTAATGTGATTAGGCTGACCTGATGTAGGTTGACCAGGTGAGGTTGGGTAGGTGTGATTAGGTTAAACAGATGGTGATTACAACACTGGCAAAGTGACGTAGTTAAGCTTATCAGGTGAGAGATGGGAAGTTATAGAAGTTTAGCAATTTGCGAGGGAATAAGCTGCAAGGGTGATTAGACTGCAGGTGACGTTATTTAATTTGTCAGGTGAGAGAAGTATGCTGATCAGATGGTAAGTTGGTTGCTTGTTTGTCCAGGTGATTGACGTCTGATTAAGCTTACTGAGGTGATAATTAAGGAAGTGAATTTGAGATTATATTATATAATATATACGTAAAATCATGTTGGATTGGTGTGTCTGTGGCTGCTATTTTGTGGTCCCTCTGCTTATTCGCTGTGCTGAGTGGCAGTTGGCTTGTTAACTACGATCATTATTTCACTTATTCATTATCATACACACACACACACACACACACACACACACACACACACACACACACACACACCTACCTACCTTTAGTAACGGTATATGCACACCCACGCACATTCACACCCACGCACGCTCACATATACGCCCACGCACTCGCACACCCACGCACTCGCACACCCACGCACTCGCACACCCACGCACTCGCACACCCACGCACTCGCACACCCACGCACTCGCACACCCACGCACTCTCACACCCACGCACTCTCACACCCACGCGCTCTCATACCCATGCGCTCTCATACCCACGCGCTCACACACGCCCAGGCGATCACACACACACAAAATATTAATGACAAAAAAACTGGTGATGCACTCAAAAATCTGGTGACACTCAAAAAAAAACTGGTGATACACTCAAAAATGGTGACACTCAAAAAATCTGGTGACACTCAAAAACCTGGTGGTGCACTCAAAAAAAAAACTGGTGATGCACTCAAAAAACTGGTGACACTTAAAAAAAACTGGTGATGCACTCAAAAAACTGGTGACACTTAAAAAAAACTGGTGATGCACTCAAAAACCTAGTCAGGCAGCCAAAAGAATGGTCATGCACTCAAAAAAAATATAACCCCTTCACACACACACACAACCCCTTCACACACACACACACACACACACACACACACACACACACACACACACACACACACACACTTTACATTCTAAATTTGCATTAGACTTTTTTAATGCTGCTTTGTTCTATTAAAGCAGATTTTTATTTATTTTTATTTATTTTCTTTTTTACCCGGTTCACCTCAAAGTTGGCTTATTTTAAATAGTTTTTTTTCCTAATTTGTTATTCATCTGATAAATATTTTCTTGTCCTATATTTGCTCATGTATTTGGCTTCAAAATTCTTTCCCTTATCTGACCTTTTCTTTATATAGTGGGTTTCAAAACGATGGACTACACTTAAAATTGTTGTATTTCTGCAACCTTAAACTGTCTATGAATAAAACTAATAAAAGGTGTGGGCCAAAGTTTAAAATGACTTCTTTTCAAATTTTAAATTTTTATTTGTGTTTTTCATGAGTGCAGAGATAGCATTTTTTTTAATCAGGTTCATCTTTTAAACTTGTGTATATATTGTGGTGTCATTGAAATTTCTGTGATGCCATGCAGATTTCTTCTATCTGGTGTTTTCTTCTACTCTACATCATTCTTCAAATTTTTGCTTTTAAATTATAATAGGGACATGTTTATCAAACACATTTCTTGGCTTCAAACGTTAAACTGCCGTACTTTTCAGATTTTCTCTAACCGGTGCTTTCCTTTCTTTCAATTTTCGTTTCTTGAATGTGACAGTATGGAATTTAGACACATTTCATATTAAATCTCGGCACAGTTCTCACATCATTTTTTTTTTTTTTCTATGTAGGAGGGACACTGACCAAGGGCAACAAAAATCCAATTAAAAAAAAATGCCCACTGAAATGCCAGTCCCATAAAAGGCTCCAAACCGGGAGTTAAAAAATTGAAGGATAAGTGTCTTGAAACCTCCCTCTTGAAGGAATTCAAGTCATAGGAAGGTGAAAATACAGAAGCAAGCAGGGAGTTCCAGAGTTTACCAGAGAAAGGGATGAATGATTGAGAATACTGGTTAACTCTTGCGTTAGAGAGGTGGACAGAATAGGGGTGAGAGAAAGATGAAAGTCTTGTACAGCGAGGCCATGGGAGGAGAGGAGGCATGCAGTTAGTAAGATCAGAAGAACAGTTAGCATGAAAATAGCGGTAGAAGACAGCTAGAGATGCAACATTGCGGCGGTTAGAGAGAGGCTGAAGACAGTCAGTTAGAGGAGAGAAGTTGATGAGACGAAAAGCTTTTGATTCCACCCTGTCTAAAAGAGCAGTATGAGTGGAACCCCCCAGACATGTGAAGCATACTCCATACATGGACGGATAAGGATCTTGTACAGAGTTAGTAGCTGGGAGGGTCAGAAAAACTGGCGGAGACGTCTCAGAACACCTAACTTCATAGAAGCTGTTTTAGCTAGAGATGAGATGTGAAGTTTCCAGTTCAGATTATAAGTAAAGGACAGACCGAGGATGTTCAGTGTAGAAGAGGGGGATAGTTGAATGTCATTGAAGAAGAGGGGATAGTTGTCTGGAAGGTTGTGTTGAGTTGATAGATGGAGGAATTGAGTTTTTGAGGCATTGAACAATATCAAGTTTGTTCTACCCGAATCAGAAATTTTAGAAAGATCAGAAGTCAAGCGTTCTGTGGCTTCCCTGCGTGAAATGTTTACTTCCTGAAGTGTTGGACGTCTATGAAAAGACGTGGAAAAGTGCAGGGTGGTATCATCAGCGTAGGAGTGGATAGGACAAGAAGTTTGGTTTAGAAGATCATTAATGAATAATAAGAAGAGAGTGGGTGACAGGACAGAACCCAGAGGAACACCACTGTTAATAGATTTAGGAGATCAGTGACCGTCTACCACAGTAGCAATAGAACGGTCAGAAAGGAAACTTGAGATGAAGTTATAGAGAGAAGGATAGAAGCTGTAGGAGGGTAGTCTGGAAATCAAAGCTTTGTGCCAGACTCTATCAAAAGCTTTTGATATGTCCAAGGCAACAGCAAAAGTTTCACCAAAATCTCTCAAAGAGGATGACCAAGACTCAGTAAGGAAAGCCAGAAGATCACCAGTAGAGCGGCCTTGATGGAACCCATACTGGAGATCAGATAGAAGGTTGTGAAGTGATAGATGTTTAAGAATCTTCCTATTGAGGATAGATTCAAAAACTTTGGATTGGCAGGATATTAAAGCAATAGGACGGTAGTTTGAGGGATTAGAACGGTCACCCTTTTTAGGAACAGGCTGAATGTAGGCAAACTTCCAGCAAGAAGGAGGTAGATGTTGACAGACAGAGCTGAAAGAGTTTGACTAGGCAAGGTGCAAGCACGGAGGCACAGTTTCGGAGAACAATAGGAGGGACCCCATCAGGTCCATAAGCCTTCCGAGGGTTTAGGCCAGCGAGGACATGGAAAACATCATTGCGAAAAATGTTAATAGGTAGCATGAAGTAGTCAGTGGGTGGAGGAGAGGAAGGAACAAACCCAGAATTATCCAAGATAGAGTTTTTAGCAAAGGTTTGAGCAAAGAGTTCAGCTTTAGAAATGGATGTGATAGCAGTGGTGTCATCTGATTGAAATAAAGGAGGGAAAGAAGAAGCAAAGTTATTGGAGATATTTTAGGCTAGATGCCAGAAGTTACTAGGGGAGTTAGATCTTGAAAGGTTTTGACACTTTCTGTTAATGAAGGAGTTTTTGGCTAGTTGGAGAACAGACTTGGCATGGTTCGGGGCAGAAATATAAAGTGCATGAGATACTGATGATGGAAGGTTTAAGTACCTTTTGTGGGGTACCTCTCTATCATGTATAGCACGAGAACAAGCTGTGTTAAACCGAGGTTTGGAAGGTTTAGGTCGAGAAAGAGAGTGAGTAATGTACGCCTCCATGCCAGACACTATCACCTCTGTTATGCGCTCAGCACACAAAGACGGGACATGGAAGCAGTAGTCATTCTTAGGAAAATCAGCAAAATACCTCCTCAGGTCCTCTCAACTAGCAGAGGCAAAACGCCAGAGGCACTTTCACTTAGGGGGATCTTGAGGAGGGATTGGAGCGATAGGACAAGATACAGATATGAGATTGTGATCGGAGGAGCCCAATGGAGAAGAAAGGGTGACGGCATAAACAGAAAGATTAGAGGTCAGGAAAAGGTCAAGAATGTTGAGCGTATCTCCAAGACGGTCAGGAATACGAGTAGGGTGTTGTACCAATTGCTCTAGGTCATGGAGGATAGCAAAGTTGAAGGCTAGTTCACCAGGATGGTCAGTGAAGGGAGAGGAAAGCCAAAGCTGGTGGTGAACATTGAAGTCTCCAAGAATGGAGATCTCTGCAAAAGGGAAGAGGGTCAGAATGTGCTCCACTTTGGAAGTTAAGTAGTCACAAAGAATTTCTTATAGTCAGAAGAGTTAGGTGAAAGGTATACAGCACAGATAAATTTAGTTTGAAAGTGCTTGTGCAGTGCTTGTCAAACTTTTTCCGTTTTCCTATGATATTTCTTGTGTAGTCTTAATTTTTTTAGGGAATCTTGGCACATCTCTTATGCCTAAGAGAGACGTATTTTTGTTTTGAGTTTTGTAGGGAATCAGTTATCAAACACATTACAAGGAATCTCAGCACATACAACAAACTTCGTGTCTAGGAACTAATGGTCTGTATTCCTTGCAGGTGTGAAGTGTGTGGCTTCCACTTCACCATCCTATGAACAGCCTGCAGGAATCTCTATCAGCACCTGCTTCTGCAATATTGGCATCTGATTATCAAATAGTGCTGTCACGCTGGGCCTGACATACTCCATTGCAATTGGGGAATCAAGCTTCACCAGGAAGAGAGGCCGAGCATCACGACCTTCAAGCCTTCAAGCCCTACAAGAGGTGTTAAGTATTGTCAGGACAAAACAGAGGTCCTGGTACAAGAGTTTTCATTGCAATCAAGGAAGAGTCAAGTTGCAGTAAGAAGAGTGTGTCAAGAATTTTAAGCAGGAGGAAGACTGTCAAGCAGTTGACGGCAGGAAGAACGCGTGAAATTCCCTTAAGTCGTGGCAGGACCAACAGGCAACCTTCAACACCTGCAGAGGCACAAGAGTTGTGGGCAGTTTCACCAGGAAGAGTTTGCTCCTCACTGAAGTTGACACAAAGACACAAGAATCTGCAAGTGTTGTTACTCCGAGACCCTGCTGCAAATGTTCTCCAATCCACTCCAGTCTGGGAAGGAAGAATGTAGGAAGTCCCTCTCTTCTGTACTCAACAAGCACCACCACCACCACCACCACCACCTTCATTCAGGCTTGGGACAAGTTTTGTACATTCCAGCACTTCAGTATTAAAGAAAACAAGTGCCATGTTTATTATCCTGTTGTGTATTTATTCACTTAACATTCACAGTAAAACAATAAACATTCAGTATTCCATCTTGTGTAAATAAAGTTTCAGGCAGAGTACAGGTCATGCCCTCAAAAAAAAACGCATAGAAGCCCTGTCCCAGCAACTGGTGTCGTTGGGATGGGGCTTCTGTGCAAATCATACCTTAAACTTTATTTTTGGGCCTTGGGCCAATCCTGGCACTTTTTTTTTATTACCTTGAGGGCATGAATTGTTACCACCAAATATTTATTTTACACTATACCAGCACATTGTTAGCAAACTATATATTTATTTCACATATATAATAGTAGTCACAAATTTATTTATTGGCAAAGACATACATACAAGTCATACACAGCAATGCAACCTGGACTAGATAATACACTGGTGGAGTCAGCTGGCTTGGGGCACTTGTACAGCAGCAGCACACCCAGTACTGGCTGTAGACACACCCTCCATTTGGCTCTTCCTGACGTCAGAGCCTGCAACATGGCACTACCGGACTGATTGCAGACAGAATGTTAGCCAACACAAGTGAGATCTGCAAAAGAGTAACGCAATTTGGGGAAAATGGATAGTTATGAAGACGTGAACCTGTATCACACATACACACTAATTCTATCACTCAAATGCTGGCTTTTTACTTTTTACAAACATTTCACTCCCTTTAACAGCCCATCACTCCCTTTAACAGCCCATCACCTGGCCAAAACAATCCTCAAACAACCCACAACTCTTCCATATCTTATCTTTTTATATCCATAAATTCCTCAAAAAAACATCCTTATTTTTCGCCAAACACCTTTCACGTGCACATCTCTCAACAAAAAACCCAAGCTACACATCTCTTATTTCACACTGATCACTGCAAACCATTCCTTCTAACCCTCTTCAGTAACACACACAACATGCCTCACCAGTAATGCTCATCCATCCTAGTCATTCTTAATAAAAGTACCACACGTGCACTTACCCAGCCCACACACTGCCTCTCTTGCTATCCTGTACCACTATTTTCACACTTGCTGTTCTTCTAATCTTGGTAAGAGCACGCCTCTCCTCCATGCATTTACTAATCTTATTAACAACTTTCCTCTTATCCTGCACATACATACATAAGGATTCATACACGCACGCACGCACGCACACACACACACACCCACACACACACACACACACACACACACACAGACTCTCAACAATACTCTGATTACATACAGTTGAGGATTCCTTATCCAAAATTGTTGGGAGTGAGTGGTACAGATTTTAGATTTCCCCAGTTTTTTTTAATAACTTGCCAATATCTGATACCTCCCATGGCAGTAAATCAAGCTCTGGTTATCAATTTTTTGGTGGGGCAAAAAAAATGTGACAAAACATGACACAATTAAAATCTTAGATTTTTAAATTTAGGATAGAGGATTCTCAAGTGTAGCAACAAAACACAGTGTTCACATGAATTGGTTCCTGCAGTCACAGCCACCTGTCAGTCACAAGGTTCCAGTATGGTGTACCTCTTGCTCCTGAGTTATGGGAGCGTTCCAAGCTTTCTTCCACTTCCTCTCCGTGTTACCACCTGCGGGGAAGACACACATCTGTACTCCTGCTGCATGACTCACAACTCAGTCCAGAATTTAACCATTTCACCACATTACACAGCAAAGAAGGCACGACAGAAAACACTGACATGCACATTTAACTCTTAAAGCAGTGGGCTGTATTGTAACTTGAAGGTCTCCACATACAGGATAAACTAGACTTTTCACTATGACAAGATATGATATGTCTACTCAAATAAGAAGACATGGAAAAAGTGCCAAATTGTCATACATGGCAACTCACGTGCCCTGAAGATGTTATGCTCAGTCTTTCAATCACTGAGAGACTGTCAGGCACAGTGGAGAGAGGCGTCTCTCCTGCGCTCCCCTGTACATTTCCCCCTTGCCACTACCTTCTTGTTTCATCGCTCACATTCAATACCCCTTACATTACAATGGATCCCGGCAAGTTTAACAGGGAAGAGAGTGCCATGATGGTGTTTGAGTCGAGGTCAGTAACCATGGGTCTGGAAAGAAGACGGGGAGATCACAGACAGCTGTGACACAAGTGGCCAGGGCTGTACCAGGGCTGGGCACAGCTGCCACTCCTGAGAGAAAGTCTAAGGGCAAAAAAGGAAGACAGATACAGGAATAATAAATTGACAAAACACATGCACGGTGAACACTTAATTGCCACGCCATCTTTCTCCTGGTCAGAAGAGGCCTGTGAGCTGCAGGATGACCGGGGGTGAGCAGCCTCCGTCCACCACCCAGATGATGGCTGCTTCTGAATTTGCCATCTTCCTTCCTATCTCACAATTACTGATCCCTTCTTGAACAAACACCATCGCAACACTTTTCTTCACTGTCAAGCTTGCCAGAACCCATTATGTGAGGAGAATTATGGGTGAGCCATCACATGAGAAGCTTGTACCAAGGGAAAACAGGCAGGGGAGTGTGGGAGTGTAGAAGAGGAGGACAGCTGAGTGTCATTGAAGAAGAGGGGATAGTTGTCTGGAAGGTTGTGTCGAGTTGATAGATGGAAGAATTGATTTTTTTTAGGCAGTGAGCAATAACTAGTTTGGTCTGCCCCAGTCAGAGATTTTAGAGAGATCAGAAGTGAGGCATTCTGTGGCTTCCCTGCATGAACTGTTTATTTCCTGAAGGGTTTGGACGTCTATGAAAAGACATGGATAAGTGTAGAGTGGTATCATCAGTATAGGAGTGCATAGGACAACAAGTTTGGTTTTAGAAAGTCACTGATGAATAATAGGAAGAGTGGTGACAGGACAGAACCCTGAGGAACACCACTGTTAATAGATTTAGGAGAAGAACAGTGACCGTCTACCACAGCATCAATAGAATGGTCAGAAAGAAAACTTGAGATGAAGTTACAGAGAGATGGATAGAAGCCATAGGAGGATAGTTTGAAATGAAAGCTTTGTGACAGACTCTATCAAAAGCTTTTGATAATGTCCAAGGCAACAGCAAAAGTTTCACCAAAATCTCTCAAAGAGGATGACCAAGACTCAGTAAGGAAAGCCAGAAGATCACCAGTAGAGAAATAATGAGTGGTTAGTGTTGATACTACTACTGCTGCTACTACTAGGGTCTGGAAGGGAGAGTTGGGAGTGTTAAGTGTATGGTGTTCCTACTACTACTAATGCTGCTACTCCTACTGTTATTACTACCACTACCACTAAGCTAACTTGAGAGAGAGAGAGAGAGAGAGAGAGAGAGAGAGAGAGAGAGAGAGAGAGAGAGAGAGAGAGAGAGAGAGAGAGAGAGAGAGAGAGAGAGAGCGAGAGAGAGAGAGAGAGAGAGAGAGAGAGAGAGATGAGAGAGAGAGAGAGAGAGAGACCAATTTTATATAGAGAAAAACAAAAAATACATCAACAACGACGACAACAACAACCTCATTAACCTGTTAGAGGAGTGAGAGAAGCTCACCATACAAGTGTGGCTCTCCCCAGCAGCAGCAGCAGCAGCAGCAGCAGCAGCAGCAGTAGCAGCCCCTCTCCCCGGCACAGCTGCCCCATCAGGCACCTCCACTGCTCCCAGCCGTCCTACACCTGTGCCACCAGGAAGCTGACGAGGACCACCTTCAGCTCTGCCACTAAGTTGTCTGGCCTGCAACACAAATCAGGATCAGAATATATTTAATACTATACTTAATTCCTGCCAACTACTACTACTACTACTGCTACTACTGCTACACTGTTCTTGAGTGCTAAAAAGACATACAATAATAACTATGACTACTGCTGTTACTGCAATTATTACCTAACAATAGTGAAGGGCAGAGAGAGAGAGAGAGAGAGAGAGAGAGAGAGAGAGAGAGAGAGAGAGGAGAGAGAGAGAGAGAAGAGAGAGAGAGAGAGAGAGAGAATGGAAAGAAAAAAAACAATAACAAGTAAACAAAGAGAACCTGTCCAATCATTGACTTCAAACTGTAGGAAGAACCAAGCCTATATTTTGTGACTTGACTGGGACTACCCCCTCTCTGTAAGCTGTCCTGGCAGGCTGGGGTGAAGGCCACAGTCCCTTCCTTTGACTTCATCTGTGGTGGCCGGGGGGCTGTGGGGGGCTGGGAAGTGGGTGAGGTAAAGGGCTGTGGGTCTGGTGTGTCTGTGGTGGAGTGTGGGGCTGCTTGTGAAGGCTGTGAGACTGTTTGTGAGGCTCTTGTGGTGTGTGTGATTTTTAGGAGTGTTAAAAGTAGAAGGCCGGAAGTAATATTAAAGTTATACTTGGCGCTGGTCAGACCTCATCTAGACTACGCTGTGCAGTTCTGGTCCCCACATTACAGGAAAGATATAGGTCTATTAGAATCAGTACAGAGGAGAATGACTAAAAGGATACAGGGGAATGAGGAGTATTCCTTACGAGGCGAGGTTGAAGCTGTTAAATTTACATTCTTTGGAGATATGTAGGTTAAGAGGGGACCTGATAGAAGTCTTTGAGTGATATAAGGGTTATAACAAGGGGGATGTAGGCAAAATTCTTAGGATCAGCAATCAGGGGAGAACAAGAAATAACGGGTACAAGCTTGAAAAATTTAGGTTTAGGAAGGAGATAGGAAAAAATTTGTTCTCAAATAGAGTGGTAGATGAGTGGAACGGACTCAGTAATCATGTAGTTAGTGCTAGGACACTAGAGAGCTTTAAGAGAAGATTAGAACAAGTTTATGGATGGGGATAACAGATGGAATTAGGTAGGTATATTTCATACAGGGACTGCCACGTGTAAGCCTGGTCGCTTCTTGCAGCTTCCCTTATTTCTTATGTTCTTATGTTCTTATGTATGTGTGAGGTATGTGGTGTTCTGTGAAGGGGCTGTGTTAGATGCTGTGTCAGGGGCTGTGGAGGGCTGTGGGGAGGTGGAGGGGCTGCTGTGTGTGTGTGTGTGTGTGTGTGTGTCTTGGAGGATCTGAACTCAGCCACTGGCATTAATTCTGCCGCTGAACAAACTCCACCTGAAAAATAAGGAGAGAATTAATGGCTGGTGATAAAATAATAATAACAATAATAATAATCTATCTATTTGAATTAATGACTGGTAATAATATAGTGATAATAATCTATCTGTCTGTCTGTCTGCTTGTCTGTCTGTCACCATATTAGGCTGGTAATCCCACATGAGGCAGCCCAGTCAACACACACACACACACACACACACACACACACACACACCACACACACACACACACACACACACACACATAAACCTAACCCAACCACTTACAGCCTTCTTCTGCTTGTTCCTCAGAATGCTAATGGCCCCCATGCCCCGTTCCTTCCACTGTGGGGGCGACTCAGAGGTGTGATAATGAAACAGCTTGTACTGCCTGCAGGTGGGGGGAGGTTATGTTAGGCTGGCACTGCCTGCATGTTAGGTTAGGTTAATAAAATGAAGAGAGGTTATGTGAAGAACAAGGAGAGGAGGAAGAGGAGGAGGAGGAGGAGGAGGGGGTAAGAAAGAAAACATAGATTGAGAGAAAATAATAATAATAATAATAATAATAATAATAATAATAATAAGAAGAAGAAGAAGAAGAAGAAGAAGAAGAAGAAGAAGAAGAAGAAGAAGAAGAAGAAGAAGAACTATTTACCTGCAATAAGAAAACCTGACCTGACCTAAACAATGATAAAACAGCAAAATTACCATCAGTACTTGACCTGACCTCACCTCACCTAACAACAAGAAACAGCAAAACTACCAACAACATTTCTCAATAAAATAATAAACCAATAAAAAGCTCACAAAAATAATAATAATAATAATAATAATAATAATAATAATAATAATAATAATAATAAAAACACCATTACCCAACCTGACCTGACCTCGAAACTCAGTCTTATCATTTCCTCCTCCTGGTCATCATCACTAACCACGAAGACCTCCAGCAAGGTCACCACTGGTTCAAAGTAGGGGTCATGCTCCCCTACTCTGCTGGTTGACTCCCCCTCCTCGCTCACCACGCTGTCATCAGGGTCTGTCTGTCTGAGAGAGAGAGAGAGAGAGAGAGAGAGAGAGAGAGAGAGAGAGAGAGAGAGAGAGAGAGAGAGAGGAGAGAGAGAGAGAGAGAGAGAGAGAGAGAGAGAGAATTAGGCTTGGTTGGGCTAGGAGGAGGAAGAGATGGGAAGAGAGAAGAGGGAAGTCTAGATGAAAGAAAGAGGAGGAAGAGGAAGAAGAGGACAAACATACATGCATATACAGACAAACAAACAAACAAACAAATATTAAGTTAAGACAAGAAAAAACTGAAAAAAAATGAAAAATAAAAACGATATATTCTGACACACACACACACACACACACACACATAACGAACCAACAAAACAAACAAACACAAGAAAATGAAGAAAAAAATAAGGAAAATATTTACGTTAAAACTTTTTTTTTGTTTATCCTTAACGAACACAAGAACTACCCCCACCCCCGCCCTCCCTTCCCTCACACACACACACACACACACACGCGCGCGCGCGCGCGCGCGCGCAAACAATTCCATAAAAAAAAAAATCGAAAATACAATAAAATAAGGAGGCATTTTGAGCCATATTTCCCTTATTTCCCCTTGTCCCCTCGTCCCTTAGGGCTCAAGATGGCCGCCCACACCTGCTTCTTACTGGCGGGCAGGTGTGTGTGTTGTACATTGCTGAATAAAGGAGTAATTAATAATGGTGGGGCATCACCCTCGATCATCCCTCGATTTTCCGCCATAAGATCCCCGCCACCCGCCCTCACATATACGCCTATTTTCCCTATTTTACACCTCCCCACCGCCGCCATTCTCGTGTGTGTTGATAGCCAGATGATGTGAGTGTAGAATGGTAGCCATGTTACCTTCTCAAGAGCCATGGTGTCGCTGATGATGATGGATAATTGTGGCTGCCCCTATCAATCCCTACGATGCAATTTTGTAAGCAGACTCACCATCTGATCTTGATCTTGATCTTGATGGTACAGGCGGCACAGGATCACTCTTGAGTGGATCGGCAACCCCTGTACAAAGGGAAAAAAAAAAAAAAGAGAAACGAACAGCATCCTCTATCCTAATTGTTCATACACCTGGCACGCCACATTCTCTCCAGAAACTCTTTCACCGCCTCAATCATCCTTTCATTCGCCTCTCTACACAGTCCATTCCTTTCCTGTCTTCTCCACTCTTTCATTCCTATCATGCCCTAACTCAGTCAGTATCACTTGCATCATCTCATTCCTGTCTCTGGCATATTTCACACACTCCAGCACCACATGTTCCACCGTCTCATCCTCTCCCATGTCACACATCCGGCACACTTTGCTGCGGGACTCAGACCACCTGTTACTCCTTGCATTCACATCCATACACTGTGCCCTCGCTCGGAAGAGAAGATCACCGCCCAGGCTTCCATCATACCACCTTTCATACCTCGGGGCCTCTTTCTCCTTTGTACCATTCCAGGGTCTTCTTTCTTTCCATCTCATTCTTCCATTCATTAAGTCCCACACATTTCACTTCTTTGTCTATCTCATTCTTCCATTTTCTCACATCCCATTCGGCTCCCACTCTGCCTCCTCTTGTTACCACCCATTCACGCTCATTTTGATTCCTACCAGCCATTCTTATCGCCCACACAACTTGCAATCCATTCCTGTCTGTCATTCTCATGCATCTCTTCCTCCATTTGCTTCCACTTTCATTCCACAGGTACACCTTCCTTGCTATTCTTGCATCATCCATTCTCTCAAGCCTAATCTTGTACCTAAGTGTGGCTTTTGTCAGTCTTTCTCTGAAGGTGCTCCATCCCATGTCACCTTCTCAAGGCTTCAACTGCTGTGCACCTCGGTGCACTCAGTGCCATCCTTGCTACTCTATTCTGGCCCACTTCTAACTTATCAATTTCACTTTCATTCCATGCAATCACATCCATACCATACATTATACATGGCACAGCCACACTCTTCCACACTTCTCTCAACACATCATACTTACTTGCTCTCATCCTTGCCGCGCTTCCCAGTCGACCTACCCACTGGTTTACCATACTTATCTTTTCATTCTTTGCCTTTGCACACCCCACTAGGACTCATCCACATCCCTAAGTACTTGTATTCTTGCACCTGTCTCAACTCATTCTCTCCAAGTCTCCATACCACATTACTTTCATCCTCTGACCTATTCACAATCATTACTTTGCTTTTCTCACTGCTAAACCTTACTCCAAAGTCTTTACCATAGCCATCCACTACATCCAACAAACTTTGAAGCTCATCTGCTGATTCACTCATAACAACTACATCATCTGCATAAAGGAGCACACATACTTTATCATTCCCCACACTTACCCCTACATTCATTCTTCTCATCCTGGCTGCTAGCTCCTCTGTATACAGGCTAAAAAGGGTTGGTGACAATATACAGCCCTGCCTAACTCCTCTCTCACTCTTCACCCAGTCTGTTTCTATGTCTCCTAGCCTGTATCTAGCTCTTGTGTCCACATACATACTTTGCACTATGTTAACTATCTTTGCACTCAATCCAATCTTTTCTAAGACTCTACCTAACATTTCTCTGTTCACTCTATCATAAGCTTTCTCTATATTCAAAAAACCTAGGTACAATTTACCCCCATCCTTCTTTTTCTTCTCAATCATTTCATTCACCACAAACATATTGTCCTCAGCTCTCCTGTCCCTACGAAAACCATTCTGTTCTTCACCCAGCACTCCAGCTCTCTCAATCCATTTACACAGTCTCTCATTCAACACTGCACTGAAAACTTTACCTACTGTATTCACTAATGCAATTGGCCTGTAGTTCTTCAGCTCATTCTTACTCTTAAATCCTCCCTTATGCAACAGACACACTCGGCTCTCATTCCACTTTCTTGGCACTCTCTCTTCATCCCACACTCGGTTGAATAACTCAGTCATTCTGTCTATCACTACCTCCCCACCATTCTTGTAGAACTCATAGGGTATATCATCTGGACCTGCTGCCTTGCCATTCTTCTGCCTTCTCACACACCTCTCCACTTCATCCCTACTGATTCTTTCATCCAGTTCATCTGCATTCTTCCTTTCCAGTGTTACACATTCTTCTCTCACACTAAACATCTCACCTACCTCACCTACTTCTTCCCAGAACCCTTTGATTGCCTCCCTGATTCCATCCTTCTCTGTTATAACTACACCCTCCACTTTTAGACTCTCCACACCAACACTGCCTGACATATTCTCACCTCTCATAAACTTGTACCATTCACGGCCACCTTCCATACCTTTCTCCCTTAAAGATTGAATCACGCTCCTTTCACTCTTCACTTTAGCATTCATTATCATTCGTCTTGTGAACCGCTGCTGCTTCACATACGCTGCCCATGCATTCTGATACTCATTCTCTGCCTCATCGCTTTCATGCCTCTTTTTCCTCAGCCATCTACACTGTCTACTCATTCTCTTTCGCTCCTTCCTAGCTGCTCTGATTTCATCATTCCACCATGGTTTACATACATTCTTTCTTCTACCTACTCTCACAAACCCTATCTGGTTCTCAGCAGCACCCCCTCACGTCCTCAACCAGTTTCTCATTCAGATGCTCCACGTCATGCACACTTTCGTCGTCCCAGCTTCTCTCACTCAGATCAACCTGAAAGTTCTCCCACCCTACATCTCTCAGTCTCCACTTCTTTCTCTTACTTGCCACTTTCACTTCATTCCCACCCTGCATCAAGCACTCCACAACCAGCATGTTGTGATCGGACACAATATCAACCAAACCATCCTCATCTATCCACATGTGCGACACAATTTCACGCATTCTTCCATTCACCAACATGTAGTCAATTGCCGATTCCTGTTCTCTTGCACTCTAAGTCACACGCCCCTCTGCCAAAGTAACATTCAGATTTTCCAGCTCCAGTTCATCAACAAACTCTCCAAGCATTTCACCATTCCTGTTCACCTGTTCCCCAGTATTCCCACATGTGCATTCATGTCACCCATAATTAGCACTCTCTCCTCTCCATGCTCTCTCACAACTTTCTTAAGTATGTCATACTTCCTCCTATTTTCCCTCTCTGCTCTTTCACCCATGACAGTCATGTACGCTACCACCAGTACCACCTTCTCTGGTCTGCCACGACCATCCATGCATTCCACTCTTACTGCAAGCACATCCTCACTACTTGTACACTCCCCCACATCAATCTCCTCTACTTTCAGTCCTCTTTCTTTCTTGTAGAGTAGGGCTACGCCTCCTCCCAGTGTTTCCTGTGCCTTACGCCCCTTTCCAATCATAACGTACTCGCATCCCTCCATTCGTACATCATCTCTCAGGTGAGTCTCAGTGAGCCCGAGTAAGTCGAACCTCCACTCCCTGAGCTCCTTGCATACATCCTCAAACTTGGCCCACACCCCATCCTCTCACATTCATACAGCCAATCTTCACACATTTACTTGCCTGGTTAGTCTCTTTTCTTCCATGTTTGCTGACATCAGTGGGTCCTCCTCGTCATGCGTCGTCCACACAACACACCTGCCTCGCCCTCATCCACTCGGCCAGTCGACGTCCTAGCCTCTCATTCCCGTTGTGGTTGAGGTGGACCCCGTCTCTCCCGAAGAATTTGTCCTGGTCAAGGATCCCATCCATGTCCAGGAAGCTCACGTTGCTGCCCTTCTTCTCTGTCATCCATTCCATCTTGACCTTCATGAGTTCCATGCATATCTTGCGGTTCGTTTCTCTTCTAACCTTCTCTTACTGCACTCCTTCCCGTGGGCGCCGCATGGACCCCCACCACAGCCACACACATCTTCTTCTCCTTCTGCTGCCCTCACTGCTTCTATCACTTCCTTTACCGTGTCTTCAGCACCTGCCTCTACTAAGTTGTTGCCTCCTCCTTGGACAACTAGCAGGCTTCTCTCTTCCATTTCTTGCACTTCTTCCTTGACTTTCCTCTTGACGTCTTGGATCTTAGCACCTCCCATGCTGGTGCACTCAATTTCCCTTCCCACAAAGTCAGGAGTCTTCCTTACCATGCTGTCTCCAATGACACGTACTGGGGCTTTCTTGATTACCATTCTCTTCTTCCTTGGAGGCGTCTGTCTGTTCTGGCCACTTCCACCACTTCTTGCTGGTCTTTTCTCTCTTCAGTCTTCGTCGTCTGTGCTTCTGCCTCTTTCATCAGGTTTTCTGTCTGGGTGCTCTGCTTCACTCTCTCTTCTTTTTCCTCATCCTGGTTCCTCCATTCATTGAAGGCTCTTGCTCAGGCATTCCCTGCAGAGGAACACCAGAAGCTCGAACCCCAGCGCCTTCATGTTGGCCTCCCTCATGCCCACACAGGCTACATGGAACCAGGCCATGCATCTCTCGCATGCCACAGCCCTTTGCCTGTTCGCCACACTCTCTTCGCATGAACCACACGCGCTCATCACCATTTTCAGGGTATTTCAGCACACAGGCAAGAAAAATAAACCACAAAACTCAGAGAAAACTCAGAGAGCAAGGCAAAGCCACTCTGTACACACCGCCACTGCTTGTCCTTTCCTATCTCACTGTTGTGGCTGTCTACTTACTCACCATCTGATATGGACGCTCGATCTTGATCTTGATGGTACAGGTAGCTCGGGATTATTCTTAAGCCAGGCCTTTGGATCGGCAACTCCTGTAGAAGGGGAAAAAAAATAACAAACAGCATCATCTACAGTAACTGTTCGTACATCTGGCACGCCACATTCTCTCCAGAAACTCTTTCACCGCCTCAGTCATCCTTTCATTGGCCTCCTCTACACAGTCCCAGCAACACCATCCACTCCTTTCCTGTCTTCTCCACTCTTTCATTCCTATCATGCCCTAACTCAGTCAGTATCACTTGCATCATCTTATTCCTGTCTCTGGCATACTGCACACACTCCAGCACCACATGTTCCACCGTTTCATCCTCTCCCATGTCACACATCCGGCACACTTTGCTGCGGGACTCAGACCACCTGTAACTCCTTGCATTCACATCCATACACTGTGCCCTCGCTCGGAAGAGATCACGGCCCAGGCTTCCATCATACTACCTTTCATACCTCGGGGCCCCTTTCTCCTTGTACCATTCCAGGGTCTTCTTTCTTTCCGTCTCATTCTTCCATTCATTCAGTCCCATACATTTCACTTCTTTGTCTATCTCATTCTTCCATTTTCTCACATCCCAGTCAGCTCCCACTCTGCCTCCTCTTGTTACCACCCATTCACGCTCATTTTGATTCCTCCCAGCCATTCTCATCGCCTACACAACTTATAAACCAATCCTGTCTGTCATTCTCATGCACCTCTTCCACCATTTGCTTCCACTTTCAATCCACAGGTACACCTTCCTTGCTATTCTTGAGTCATCCATTTTCTCAAGCCTAATCTTGTATCTAAATGCTCTCTCTAGTTTTAATCTTGAATCTTGATCTTTGTCTGGCATCTTTTGGGAGTTTTTTGAAGCTTTTTTTTTTTTATGTTTTTAATATACTTTTCGAATAGTGTTGAAAGTAAATTGTGGGGAATTTAATGGGCTATCATGGTGTACTATTGTTTTTTTTTTATTTTGCCGGTAGTTATTTAGATATTCAGAAAAATGTTGAAAGTATTTGGGTGTCTTAGAATTTGATATATATATATATATATATATATATATATATATATATATATATATATATATATATATATATATATATATATATATATATATATATATTGTGTTTTTGTTTTGTTTTCTCTT
>NW_026973782.1:207500-214209 GCF_035594125.1 Scylla paramamosain | reverse complement strand
GCAAGTAGTGTATTTATTTTCGAGTTAGTTATTTGTTATTATTATTATTATTATTTAGTCAGGCACGCAAGTGACCGAGAATAAATATGTATACTATATTTCTACTAATGTACCTGCTGTGTGTCACAGTGGAGAGTTGATTAGATGTGTTGCCTATTGTGATATGTTGAGCGTCTTTTTCATCTCAATGTATATTTTGTTTTATGAGAAACTGAGAACGATGAGGGGCGTGATCATTGAAATAAGTCAATGATAATAATAATAATAATAATAATAATAATAATAATAATAATAATAATAATGATAATAATAATAATAATAATAATAATAATAATAATGATAATAATAATAATACTTGGAGAAGACCTGATGAAGTGAGAAAGATGGTTATAATTAATAATGGTTTCTTTTCTTAGCTCAGATAGTGATAGTGAACATGGTTATGAGAAAGTAGTAGTAATAATAGTAGTCTATGGTCCTTCTTTCTTTTCATGTTTGTGGACCTTAAAAAGGTCCGGGAGATGATGTTATTCAATGATGATAATGCAAGCTGAATAGCTGGCACCATCTCAATAATGGAGCGATTTAACCACCAAATCCGTACAGGGTACGGCCCTGACGCTTGAGGGCGTAGACAACGTCCATGGCAGTAACGGTCTTACGCTTGGCGTGCTCGGTATAGGTGACAGCATCCCTGATAACGTTCTCAAGGAACACCTTGAGCACCCCACGAGTCTCCTCGTAGATGAGACCAGAGATGCGCTTGACGCCACCTCGGCGAGCTAGACGACGGATAGCAGGCTTGGTGATTCCCTGGATGTTATCACGCAGAACCTTACGGTGACGCTTGGCGCCTCCCTTTCCAAGACCCTTGCCTCCCTTGCCGCGGCCAGTCATGGTGATGAGAGCTGCTAGTACGACGTCCGAACGGTCTAACAGGAAGCTCACGAATGTGCCTCAAAATATAACATAACATAACATAACAAAGAGAGAAAAGATGGGGAGGGAGAAGTGGGGATAGTGGGAAGAATAGGGGGGTGATAAGAAGGGAATTGTAGGAGGAGAAATAGTCACTGGGGCTTAACCCAGGCGCAATTTGAATTAGGAAGGACATCTTTTTTTTTTTTTTTTTTTTTTTTTTTTTTTTTTTTTTAGCGTGTTATATTCATTCTAAGATGGCAAGGGAGACAAGGTCCTTATCGGGGAAAGCAGGAGAGTCCGCCACCAACCGAGCAAGCCAAGCCCAAAACAGCCACGGCAACGGACGCCGCCCACGCACCCAAAACACCAGGCCAAACCACGCACAAGTTAGGGGCCAGACTATCCAGAGCCTGCATTATCAGGATGTGAAAGAGGAGTGAAGGACAGTCAGAGTAAAAAAGGGTTTTTTTGTGTTTTTTATTGGTTCAAAGAAGGACAGAGGAAGAAGTACATCCGTATAGCGGAGGGACCTACAGTTTTACGTGGGTTCCGAACCACGGATAGTAGTAGAGTGATTTGGTGATGGGCGGGATATTTATTGTGTGATGTAATGTGGTGGGTGAAAAAGCGGTGTCGGTCCTTTCATCTCGTGTCCTGTGACTCGTCCTGCAAAAAGGCCAACCTGCTAAAAAAAAAGAGAGAATATAAAAAATGTCGTGGTATTATGTGCATGGGGAGGGTGAGGATGGTTTGTGATAATGATTGACGTGATTGTAGGATGTGCAATGACAGAGGCTCGAAAAGGCTCCCTCACCGCAACGAGGGGTCAAATCTAATACCATCTGCTTGCACGCGGTAAGTCGCCGGTGGTGGGGGGTGAATGGAGATTCCTGCATGGATGCTTCCAGGGCCCCGCCCCACCATCTCTTGACTACCTTACTACCCAGCTCTGGCCGCACCAAACTACCTCTGTGGGGGGGGGTGAAGTGGCTTCCACTGAATAGTGTGGTTGCCGTCCCCACCATCAGTGCTGGCCGCTCCATAACTGCCACGGGGGGTACCACTACCGGAACGTCATGCCAACGGCCGGGGGCCCCATTGCCGTGGCGTCAGTGGGAGAAGTGCGGTTCGTGCTATCCTCTTTCATCTGAAAGTGGTCTGGTGTCCCTTTGAGAACCTAGGCTGCGAGACGGAAAAATAATGCATAAAAAAACACAAAAATATGAATAAAAAACCATAAGACAAAATATATAAAAAAACCACTAGGTGTTGGCACGCGAGCCCACTCCTTCGGTCAGAGGCATGGAATGTTAATGGTGGTGTGTTTTGTCGCATCTTTTTCCCGGGAGCGGTCCGGTGCCTCCTTGGGACCTAGGCTGCGAGACAGAAAGATAATGCATAAAATAAACAAAAGATGAATACAAAGCCATAAGACAAAAAATATGAAAAAACCACTAGGTGTAGGCACACGGGCTCGCCCCACGTGAACGAGAGTGCGACGATGATTCCACTCAGACACCTTGAGTAGTAGAGAAGATTAGAGAAAGAGAGAGAAAGAGAGAGAGAGAGAGAGAGAGAGAGAGAGAGAGAGAGAGAGAGAGAGAGAGAGAGAGAGAGAGAGAGAGAGAGAGAGAGAGAGAGAGAGAGAGAGTGAAAGAGAGAGTGAAGGAGTCCGTTATTTAGAAAATGGGGTCAGGAGGCACAGTGGGAGGGTCAAGGAGGTTGCAGTGTGGGAGGTGACGGAAAGCTGGGGGAAGGTTGGTTATGAAATTGTATGTGTTTGTGTGTCTGTCAGAAAATGAGGTTAGCTGTTTGTTGAGTCTGTTGTAGTGTGTTATGTTAACAGGAGGGATGTTGGACTCCTCATGAGTAGAGAGAGAGGACCGAAAGTCGAACCATTTCGTTCCAAGGGCGAAACGAATTGCTCGATTCTGGACCCTCTGAAGTTTTGAGAGGTTAGTGGGAGCGGAAAGAGAGAGTGCAAGAGGGCAATAGGTTAAAAGGGGGAGAATAAAAGCTTTGAAGAGGTGTAGTTTTGTTTTCGTGTTGCTGTCGCGAAATCTTTCGAGGTTGCTCAAGGCCACGGCGGCTAAAGCAGCTTTTTGGTTTATATGTATGTTGAATTTGAGGTGCTTGTCGATGGTGAGGCCAAGCACTTTGTTGTTGTTACTGATGGGGATTGGGTTGGGGTGTGGAACAATGTTGTTCAATGAGATTTGGCGAGGCTGACTTTTTTTTATGTTAAAGTAGGTGACTTTAGATTTTTCGGGATGGGAGAGGATTCGCCATTTCATCTCCCATAGGCTAGTCGCCGTCAGTTCCCGTTGAATTTTGTCTGTGAGGAGATCTAACGACCTGGCTCGAGCCAATTGCGTTACATCGTCCGCGTATTGAATGGTTAATGAATCATTATGAACTGGAGGGGGCATGTCAGCTGTATACATGTTGAAAAGGGTGGGGGACAGTACAGAGCCTTGTGGGACTCCAGCCTGAGGGGAAAAGGATGTTGAAAAGGTGCCCTGATGACAGATTCTTGTCCGTCTCTCTACCAGAAAACTACATAGTATGCGTTGCGTTAGGGGGGGAAGGTTGAAGTTGTTGCAAATTTTGTGTTTTAAGCCTGCGTGCCAAACAGTGTCAAATGCTTTTTTGACATCTTTTGTTACAAGGGCTGCTCTGAAATAGGGCTTATTGAAATTTAAGTATGCAACTATGCTGTTTAGAGCGTCCTCGGTTGAGGCGTTCCTCCGGAAGCCGAACTGCTGTGGTGCCAGCAGCTCGTTACCTTCGAGGAACGCTCTCAATCTTAAATTGATGAGGCGTTCAAAGGTTTTTCCGAGAATTTCAAGGAGGCTAATGGGGCGATAGTTTTCTGGTAAGTGGGAGTTTTTTCCGGGCTTAGCAATGAGGGTGATGTTTGAAATTTTGAATGCCTTAGGAAAGTATCCAGAGGCAAGGCAGGCGTTGAAAATCTCCGTCAGGCTGGATATAGTTTCTTGGGGAAGGTTCCGCACCATGGGCCAGGTGACTCCTGAGGGGCCAGGGGCTCGCCGCGGAGTATGCCTGAGCAACCTGGCGACATCATCCTCCTCAATAGGTGTGGTGAGAGGGTGTTGGGGGTTGAGGCGTATTTTTTGTATAGTGTTATGTGGAATCGTGTTTGCTAGGTTGTGGCGTGCACGATCGATGATGTTGTTTATGTGGGCAATACTGGGCTCGTGGAGTGGGAGAGGGTGTGGTTGGAAAGTATTGTGCCAGTGTGTCTTGAAGATGCTGGTGACTTGTTCTGGGTTTGTGATGCGATCCCCGTTCACTAGGAGGTACTCGAATCTTTCCCGCTGGCATCCCCTCAGCCTGTACACCATGTGCCAGAACTGTGTAGGATTACTGCAGCGGGTTCTGTCCATATGGGAGACTAGATTCCTCCAGTGAGCGCTGTGATCTTCCTGTAGGCTATTTGTTATGTGTGTACGAAGGGTGCAAAGATCTCCGTAGATAGGTGTGTGGTTGTGCTTGTTTTTTAAAAAGCGTGTTCTGTAGCACACTAGCAGCCTTTGTGTTCTAATGGAAGGTCGGAAGTCTATATGAATTATATGTTGTTTTGTTGGTATGTGTCTGTTGGCTGATGTCAGAATATTGTTGTGTAACGTCTCTAAGGCACTGTCTATGTCTGTGTAGGGTTGGCCTTCGAGCTGTGTTGGTTGGTGTAAGTCTGTGAGTGTTTTCTTGAAGCTCTCCCAGTCGGCGGAGCGGTAGTCGGAGACAGGTGGGGATGGGGTGGATATGGGATTGGAGGATATTTTGAGGATTAGGGGAACGTGGTCAGAACCACAGAGTGGTCCATGGGAGATATAGTGGTGGAAAAGTAGGGATTGCCGATTGGAGAGGATGAGATCTGGCCTGCCATTCCCATTGTGCGTAAAGCATGTGGGGAAGTCAGGTCCAAGGAAACGGAGGCGTTTCAGTTGTGTTAGTTGAAGGAGTTCGTGTCCGTGTTGGTTGTTGTTTGAGTGTTTGAAGGCGGTGTGTTTGGCGTTTAGGTCTGCAAGTATGTAGACCGGGATATTTGTGTGATTGAAAAGATTGTTGAGGCTGGTGAGTGGGAGCCCAGTTTTTGGTCTGCTGTATGTGGTGGCAATGAGAAATTGCCCATGTTGTGTTTCGATCTTGGTGGCCAGGAAGTGGGCTGAGGGCCAGTTGGTTATGTGTATGTGTTTGATGGTACATTTTACCATGAGAGCTACGCCGTCATGATGCGTACCTGTTGTGTAGCGTGTGTTGTAGCCATATAGTTTTATGGGTTTTGGTGGTGAACCTGTGTGGTTGAGGAGGACGATGTCTGGATCGATCGATCGAATTGCTTCTGAAATATGGTGTCTGTTATTCCAGAAACCGCGACAGTTTAATTGTATTATTGTGAGCATGATTTAAGTGTTTTTTTATGTGTTTTTTTTACCCCTCGACGCGGTTCGTGTAGAGGGGGGGGAGGGTTGGGGCACTGTCGCTAGGTGTCGCTTTGTTTCAGTCTTTTTTGTGGTGTTAGTGGTGTTGGCAGTAGTGGTGGTAGAGGTAGAGGTAGATCGTGGTGGAGAGGGCTTTTGGGGCTGCGATTCCCCACAAGCTGAGTCCTCTTCAATAACCAATTCCCCAGGTGAAGGGGGACTAGCGTTATTAGGTGTGGTGTGTTCAGGTTCTTGGAGTGTGAGTGTTGGGGCGTGTGTTTCCTCATTTTGTTCTGGGTAGTTTTGTTTGAAGTGTTCTTGGTTTGTCTGGTGGAAGTGTGGTGGAAGTTTTATTGTGGGGCAGCCATTGTACTCAAGCAAGGAGTTCATTGTTTCTGCCTGTTTTTTTAGATCACCAAATGAGGTTTGGATTGAATATTTTATTATAATTTCTGCAAGCAGAAGTTTCTCGGTGTTTGTGTTTGTATTTTTTGGTGTGAGAGAGTAGGGTGTGGTGGCTTGGGCGTAGGAAGTGGTTGGCTGAGGAGTGGTCTGTGGTGAGTTTTGTTGTTTTTGGTGAGCGCGTTTTATTTGGCATTTAAAGGAAACGGCAGTGTGTTCGCCGTTGCAATTCGCGCATTTTATGGTGGAGGCCTGGCAATTCCTATAATCGTGGCCCCTAGCTGCACACTTGGAGCACACTTGTTCTGTTTCTTTGCACTGGTTTGTGCGGTGGCTGAATTGATAACACTTGTAGCACTGGGTGACTGGGAGGTATTCTTCTATGTTAATATTGTATGAGGGCACTATTTGAGAAAATAGCTTAATGCCTTTGTTTTTTAAAAGTTCGGCCTGTTGTTTTGAGCGTAGTTTAATCTTCAGCATATGGACTTTTGGGATGATGAGTAGTTCGTCAATCTGTGTATCATTCTTTTCCTGGATTTCAGTCAGGAGGTTGTCGTTGGTCTTTTTTAAGATGTACTCGTCTACTCGCCGGGCAAGGATCGTTCGAGCCGATTTTTGCTCCGGAGACTCGACGAGCTCGAAGCCAAGAAGTTTTAAGTTTTCGGTCGCTTGGTGAGACGTGTGGTTATCACGGTCCGCGTCATTAGCTAAACCGATAATGATGTAGGGGCCAGATTTGAAGCATTTCGTGTGGGGGACCTGGGTTCTGGAAAAGAAAGCATTGCTAAGGTCAGCAGGGATGTTAGCAGTTTTTATTTTGTATCTTATAGTCCGGTCAGGGGGGCGTGGGAAGGCCATCCCGTCATGGGGCGGGGCCCTATGACGATTATAGCCTTGTAGAGGTGGCGCTACAGCCTTGTGGCGCTACAGCCTTATGAGTG
>NW_026973782.1:195000-202500 GCF_035594125.1 Scylla paramamosain | reverse complement strand
ACCAAACTTCTTGTCCTATCCACTCCTACGCTGAAGATACCACCCTGCACTTTTCCACGTCTTTTCATAGACGTCCAACCCTTCAGGAGGTAAACATATCACGCAGGGAAGCCACAGAACGCCTGACTTCTGATCTTTCTAAAATTTCTCATTGGGGCAGAACAAACTTGATATTGTTCAATGCCTCAAAAAATCAATTCCTCCATCTATCAACTCGACACAACCTTCCAGACAACTATCCCCTCTTCTTCAATGACACTCAACTGTCCCCCTCTTCTACATTGAACATCCTCGGTCTGTCCTTTACTTATAATCTGAACTGGAAACTTCACATCTCATCTCTAGCTAAAACAGCTTTTATGAAGTTAGGTGTTCTGAGACGTCTCCGCCAGTTTTTCTCACCCCCCCAGCTGCTAACTCTGTACAAGGGCCTTATCCGTCCATGTATGGAGTATGCTTCACATGTCTGAGGGGGGTTCCACTCATACTGCTTTTCTAGACAGGGTGGAATCAAAAGCTTTTCGTCTCATCAACTCCTCTCCTCTAACTGACTGTCTTCAGCTTCTCTCTCACCGCCGCAATGTTGCATATCTAGCTGTCTTCTACCGCTATTTTCATGCTAACTGCTCTTCTGATCTTGCTAACTGCATGCCTCCCCTCCTTCCGTGGCCTCGCTGCACAAGACTTTCTTCTTTCTCTCACCTCTATTCTGTCCACTTCTCTAACGCAAGAGTTAACTAGTATTCTCAATCATTCATCCCTTTCTCTGGTAAACTCTGGAACTCCCTGCCTGCTTCCGTATTTCCACCTTCCTATGACTTGAATTCCTTCAAGAGGGAGGTTTCAAGACACTTATTCATCATTTTTTGACCACTGCTTTGACCCCTGTATGGGACTGGCATTTCAGTGGGCATTTTTTTTATTACATTTTTGTTGCCCTTGGCCAGTGTCCTTCCTACATAAAAAAAAAAAAAAAAATAGTAGTAGTAGTAGCAGTAGTAGTAGTAGTAGTAGTAGTAGTAGTAATGCTATTTTTCATATATTTAGTAATTTTTTTTTTTCATATTATTATTTATATTTATATTTTTTGTTTTGTTTTGACATTCATACGAATGCTATAAAGGTGAAGCATAGAAATTTATTTGATTGATTAATTAATTTATATATCTATTTATTTTGATTTTTTAAATTAATTAATTAATTTATTTTTATTATTATTATTTTTTTTTTTATGTCTCTATGATAAGCAAAGCATTATAGAATTTATGAAAGCACATATCCTCTAGAGTCTTGCCCTACAAAAGATTCTGTAAAGTAAAAAATAAAGGGAATAAGTGTCAGTGACGTTTGATGAATAGAGGAAGGCGTGGCAGAAATTACCATAAAACGTATATAAATGAAAATTTATCTTCCTCGTATTTTCCAACTTGCGTTTGCTTCTTGAAAATTTAACTGGGTGGGTCATATAGCAGACATATTGTTCTTTCCTCCATTGTAGTTTGTTTCCAGCAAGCCCCCTAAATAAAGTTTCTGTTTTTTTTTTTTTTTTTTTTTTTTTAAAGAAATGAGGAATTACATTCTAACGCTGATCACTGAGCGGAGCGTAGACGAGCTGCTATCCTCAAGGACGTTACCTCTCTCTCTCTCTCTCTCTCTCTCTAAATAAGACTTTAAATAAAAAGAATATATATATATATATATATATATATATATATATATATATATATATATATATATATATATATATATATATATATATATATATATATATATATATATATATATATATATATATATATATATATATATATATATATATATATATATATATATATATATATATATTAAAAGACAATGAATATCCTCTGGGGAAGGGGTGACAATCCTTATTTAACCCTTAATTTCAGTTGAATTTTGACAAGTCTACGTTAAAATGTTTCCATTTTTCTGCAGTGATAAAGAAACGTAGAGGGGTAGCTAATATATTTAATTGTTAATTGTATCTTTTTTTCTTTCTTTTTTTCATTTATTCTTTTATTAATTTTTCTTTTCATTGCTTAATTATGCATTATGCCGACACTGCAGGTTACAATTGCAGATATTGCAAGTATTTTTGACACAATACAAGTACATCCAGCTAAACTATTGCTACAGTATAGAGAGAGTATTTCGATTACATACCTTATTCTTCATCTTCTTTTCTTCTTTTTTTTTTTTAATAAATATAATAATAAATAAATAAGTAAATAGGTATTGTCAAATGAAATCGTCGAGATTACGCAGGGGTTTCGGGCAATACTTGGATGGGTGACTACACAAGCCTCATCTGTCTGAAAAAAAATAAATAAATAAAAAAAATAAGAATAAGAATAGGGAGAATGAACGAAAATTTTAAGTAATAAAGATAACAGTAAGAATTATTATAACAAGAATAAGAAAAATTACAATAAAGGAATATAAAAAAAAAGAAAGAAAGCATCCCATGTCTTTCTTCCTAATTGTCATAGAAGGGTGAATTCTTTTGTATATTTTCCAACATTTCCAATACAACGATATGAATGGGGGAAGAAAGAATAAGAATAATAGAAAGAAGGCCTCCCAACACCTAGTTCTCCGGTCTTGGCCAATTAGCTAACGGCGGGATCAGCGCAGTTAAGCAGGGGGTCCGGGAAGAACTTGGATGGGTGACCACAAAAGCCTCATCTCTCTGAGAATAGAAAAAAATAGCAATAAGAATGAGGAGAATGAACGAAAAACGAAAATAATAAAATAACAATAACAACTATAATAAAAAAAAGAAGATTAAGAATAAAAAGAACAAAAATAAGGGAAAAAAGTAATAATATATCTCTCTTGCTAATTGTCGTAGAATTATGAATGAAGGGTTAATTTTAGTGCATATTTTCCAACATTTTCAGCACAACAATGCAACAACAATACAGGAAAGAATAAGAATAAGAGAAATAAGCCCTCCCAACACCTTGTTCTCCGCTCTTGACCAATCAGCTGACGGCGGGATCAGCAAGGTTAAGCAGGGGGTCCGGGCAGAACTTGGATGGGTGACCGCACAAGCCTCATCTCTCTAAAAGTAGGATAAATAAGAATAAGATAAGGAAGAATAATAAAAAAAAATGAAAATAATAAAGATAACAATATTAATTATGACAAGAATAAGAAAAAAATAGAATAAAAAGAATGAAAAAAATAAGAATATCACAACTTTCTTGCTAATTGTCTTAGAATTTTAAATGACATGTCAGTTCTGCTGTATATTTTCCAAGATTTGTTATGAATGAGGGAAGAAAGAATAAGAATAAGAATAAGAATAAGAACAAAATGAATTAGACTAACAATAATGATCACATCTTTCATGCGGTGACTGCGTGGGCGATGAGCCTCACTGGACGTTTCTGACCAATCACAAGGCAGGGTTGGAGTCGTCGGGCCCACCCGATTCATATATAAAGGGATTTTGTGGGAAGCGCGGGCAGACTCAGCTGAGTGTTCGTTGTGAGTTGTTGTTACCACAACTATGGCACGTACCAAGCAAACGGCTCGCAAGTCCACTGGTGGCAAGGCGCCCCGCAAGCAGCTTGCTACAAAGGCAGCTCGCAAGTCTGCTCCAGCCACTGGAGGTGTCAAGAAACCCCACCGTTACAGGCCTGGAACCGTTGCTCTCCGTGAGATCCGCCGTTATCAGAAGAGCACTGAGCTGCTTATCAGGAAACTGCCTTTCCAGCGCCTGGTGCGTGAAATTGCTCAGGATTTCAAGACTGACCTCCGCTTCCAGTCCTCTGCTGTCATGGCTCTCCAGGAAGCTTCCGAGGCTTACCTCGTGGGTCTGTTTGAGGATACCAACCTGTGCGCCATCCATGCCAAGCGCGTGACTATCATGCCAAAGGACATCCAACTGGCTCGTCGCATCCGTGGCGAGCGTGCCTAAGAAGTCATCCACGAATGATCTTCATAACAGCAATATCTAGGCCCTTTTTAGGGCCAAACATCTCTTTCATTAAAGAATTTTCATAGACAATCTGTTTGGTTTTGTGGAAGAAAATATTTATTTTCCATCTTTCAGTATCAGGTATCGACTTTCAACTCAATATCCTTCCCCCCTTTTTTTTTTTTTATATTATTATTATTATTCCCTCTTCCATGGCCATATCTCTTTCACTTGGGAGAATTTTTATCTTTCTTTATCTCTATTTTTTTTTTATCTTTTCTTTATCTCCACAGAATAATAATCACGATAATAATAAGCATAATAATAATAATAATAATAATAATAATAATAATAATAATAATAATGATACAATAATTATTATAATAATAATCATAATAAAAACAACAATATTAATATTATTAATAATGATAATAATAATAATAATAATAATAATAATAATAATAATAATAATAAAAATAATAATAATAATAATATTAATAATAATAACAATAATTATAATAATAATGCATTTGTCTATATCGTATCTTTTTTCCTTTTCAAGTGTGGCTCCAATGGAGCCGGGTATTATTTTATACTGGCAGCAGTATACTGGCCGCCTGTTTACTTGGAGGAGGTATACTTGGTAACAGCCTTGGTGCCTTCAGAAACAGCGTGTTTTGCCAGTTCACCAGGCAGAAGAAGACGGACAGCGGTCTGGATTTCCCGGCTGGTGATGGTGGAGCGCTTGTTATAGTGTGCCAGGCGGGATGCCTCGGCAGCGATGCGCTCGAAAATGTCATTCACGAACGAGTTCATGATTGACATGGCCTTGGAGGACACGCCAGTGTCTGGGTGGACTTGCTTGAGCACCTTGTAGATGTAGATGGAGTAGCTCTCCTTCCTCCTGCGCTTCTTCTTCTTGTCGCCCTTGGCAATGGCCTTCTGTGCCTTGCCAGCTTTCTTGGCAGCCTTTCCTGATGCTTTGGGAGGCATAGTGTCGCCGTACTGCTGTGAGAACGAGTGTGCGTTTTCTCAGTTGAAAAGTGGTATATATATTAGCGTGCCTACTCAGGATCAGGAGTCGCCACCTCAGCGAGCGTCCTGATTGGTCCAGACGCGCTCTGGGCCGATCTGATCTCGCGTATATATAGCCGTTTTTCCCAAAATTCACTACTTGCTCGCAGAGCTACCGACGAGGTTAGAGTACTCGCGCTCCTCATTTATCACCAACAACAACAACTACTACTACTACTACTACTACCACAACATCCATTATCATGTCTGGACGCGGCAAGGGAGGAAAGGTGAAGGGAAAGTCAAAGTCCCGTTCCAGTCGTGCTGGACTCCAGTTCCCGGTCGGCAGGATTCATCGCCTTCTAAGGAAAGGCAACTACGCCGAGCGCGTGGGTGCTGGTGCCCCCGTGTACCTTGCGGCAGTTATGGAGTACCTGGCTGCTGAAGTCCTTGAGCTTGCCGGCAATGCCGCCCGTGACAACAAGAAGACTCGCATCATCCCACGTCACCTGCAGCTGGCCATCCGCAACGACGAGGAACTTAACAAGCTCCTCTCCGGAGTCACCATTGCACAGGGTGGCGTGCTGCCCAACATTCAGGCCGTGCTCCTTCCCAAGAAGACTGAGAAGAAGTAAATAAAGGGCCTCCCTCCCCTTCAGCCAATATCACCATCAATCCGGCTCCTCTTCGGAGCCACACGTTCAAACATCTAGAGAGTTGTGTAGACTATACTGGTATATCAATAATAAGCAAGTAGTGTATTTATTTTCGAGTTAGTTATTTGTTATTATTATTATTATTATTTAGTCAGGCACGCAAGTGACCGAGAATAAATATGTATACTATATTTCTACTAATGTACCTGCTGTGTGTCACAGTGGAGAGTTGATTAGATGTGTTGCCTATTGTGATATGTTGAGCGTCTTTTTCATCTCAATGTATATTTTGTTTTATGAGAAACTGAGAACGATGAGGGGCGTGATCATTGAAATAAGTCAATGATAATAATAATAATAATAATAATAATAATAATAATAATAATAATAATAATAATAATAATAATAATAATAATGATAATAATAATAATACTTGGAGAAGACCTGATGAAGTGAGAAAGATGGTTATAATTAATAATGGTTTCTTTTCTTAGCTCAGATAGTGATAGTGAACATGGTTATGAGAAAGTAGTAGTAATAATAGTAGTCTATGGTCCTTCTTTCTTTTCATGTTTGTGGACCTTAAAAAGGTCCGGGAGATGATGTTATTCAATGATGATAATGCAAGCTGAATAGCTGGCACCATCTCAATAATGGAGCGATTTAACCACCAAATCCGTACAGGGTACGGCCCTGACGCTTGAGGGCGTAGACAACGTCCATGGCAGTAACGGTCTTACGCTTGGCGTGCTCGGTATAGGTGACAGCATCCCTGATAACGTTCTCAAGGAACACCTTGAGCACCCCACGAGTCTCCTCGTAGATGAGACCAGAGATGCGCTTGACGCCACCTCGGCGAGCTAGACGACGGATAGCAGGCTTGGTGATTCCCTGGATGTTATCACGCAGAACCTTACGGTGACGCTTGGCGCCTCCCTTTCCAAGACCCTTGCCTCCCTTGCCGCGGCCAGTCATGGTGATGAGAGCTGCTAGTACGACGTCCGAACGGTCTAACAGGAAGCTCACGAATGTGCCTCAAAATAACATAACATAACAAAGAGAGAAAAGATGGGGAGGGAGAAGTGGGGATAGTGGGAAGAATAGGGGGGTGATAAGAAGGGAATTGTAGTAGGAGAAATAGTCACTGGGGCTTGACCCAGGCGCAATTTGAATTAGGAGGGACATCTTTTTTTTATGTTTTTTATTTATTTATTTATTTTTTTTTTTTAACGTGTTATATTCATTCTAAGATGGCCAGGAAGACAAGGGCTTTATCGGGGAAAGCAGGAGAGTCCTCCACCAACCGAGCAAGCCAAGCCCAACACAGCCACAGCCACGGACGCCGCCCACGCACCCAAATCCCCGGGCCAAACCACGCACAAGTTAGGGGCCAGACTATCCAGAGCCTGCATTATCAGGTTGTGAAAGAGGAGTGAAGGACAGTCAGAGTAAAAAGGGTTTTTTTGTGCTTTTTATTGGTTCAAAGAAGGACAGAGGAAGAATTGCATCCGTATAGCGGAGGGACCTACAGTTTTACGTGGGTTCCGAACCACGGATAGTAGTAGAGTGATTTGGTGATGGCCGGGATATTTATTGTATGATGTAATGTGGTGGGTGAAAAAAGCGGTGTTGGTCCTTTTTTCTTGTGTCCTGTGACTCGTCCTGCAAAAAGGCCACCCTGCTAAAAAAAAAAAAAAAAAAAAAAAAAAAAAAAAAAAAAAAAAAATATATATATATATATAAATATATATATATATATACATATATACACATACACACACATACATACATATATACATATATACATATACATACATATATACACATATATACATATACACATATACACACATATACATATATATATATATATATATATATATATAT
>NW_026973782.1:172500-190000 GCF_035594125.1 Scylla paramamosain | reverse complement strand
GTCCTTTACTTATAATCTGAACTGGAAACTTCACATCTCATCTCTAGCTAAAACAGCTTTTATGAAGTTAGGTGTTCTGAGACGTCTCCGCCAGTTTTTCTCACCCCCCCAGCTGCTAACTCTGTACAAGGGCCTTATCCGTCCATGTATGGAGTATGCTTCACATGTCTGAGGGGGGTTCCACTCATACTGCTTTTCTAGACAGGGTGGAATCAAAAGCTTTTCGTCTCATCAACTCCTCTCCTCTAACTGACTGTCTTCAGCTTCTCTCTCACCGCCGCAATGTTGCATATCTAGCTGTCTTCTACCGCTATTTTCATGCTAACTGCTCTTCTGATCTTGCTAACTGCATGCCTCCCCTCCTTCCGTGGCCTCGCTGCACAAGACTTTCTTCTTTCTCTCACCTCTATTCTGTCCACTTCTCTAACGCAAGAGTTAACTAGTATTCTCAATCATTCATCCCTTTCTCTGGTAAACTCTGGAACTCCCTGCCTGCTTCCGTATTTCCACCTTCCTATGACTTGAATTCCTTCAAGAGGGAGGTTTCAAGACACTTATTCATCATTTTTTGACCACTGCTTTGACCCCTGTATGGGACTGGCATTTCAGTGGGCATTTTTTTTATTACATTTTTGTTGCCCTTGGCCAGTGTCCTTCCTACATAAAAAAAAAAAAAAAAATAGTAGTAGTAGTAGCAGTAGTAGTAGTAGTAGTAGTAGTAGTAGTAATGCTATTTTTCATATATTTAGTAATTTTTTTTTTTCATATTATTATTTATATTTATATTTTTTGTTTTGTTTTGACATTCATACGAATGCTATAAAGGTGAAGCATAGAAATTTATTTGATTGATTAATTAATTTATATATCTATTTATTTTGATTTTTTAAATTAATTAATTTATTTATTTTTATTATTATTATTTTTTTTTTTTATGTCTCTATGATAAGCAAAGCATTATAGAATTTATGAAAGCACATATCCTCTAGAGTCTTGCCCTACAAAAGATTCTGTAAAGTAAAAAATAAAGGGAATAAGTGTCAGTGACGTTTGATGAATAGAGGAAGGCGTGGCAGAAATTACCATAAAACGTATATAAATGAAAATTTATCTTCCTCGTATTTTCCAACTTGCGTTTGCTTCTTGAAAATTTAACTGGGTGGGTCATATAGCAGACATATTGTTCTTTCCTCCATTGTAGTTTGTTTCCAGCAAGCCCCCTAAATAAAGTTTCTGTTTTTTTTTTTTTTTTTTTTTTTTTTAAAGAAATGAGGAATTACATTCTAACGCTGATCACTGAGCGGAGCGTAGACGAGCTGCTATCCTCAAGGACGTTACCTCTCTCTCTCTCTCTCTCTCTCTCTAAATAAGACTTTAAATAAAAAGAATATATATATATATATATATATATATATATATATATATATATATATATATATATATATATATATATATATATATATATATATATATATATATATATATATATATATATATATATATATATATATATATATTAAAAGACAATGAATATCCTCTGGGGAAGGGGTGACAATCCTTATTTAACCCTTAATTTCAGTTGAATTTTGACAAGTCTACGTTAAAATGTTTCCATTTTTCTGCAGTGATAAAGAAACGTAGAGGGGTAGCTAATATATTTAATTGTTAATTGTATCTTTTTTTCTTTCTTTTTTTCATTTATTCTTTTATTAATTTTTCTTTTCATTGCTTAATTATGCATTATGCCGACACTGCAGGTTACAATTGCAGATATTGCAAGTATTTTTGACACAATACAAGTACATCCAGCTAAACTATTGCTACAGTATAGAGAGAGTATTTCGATTACATACCTTATTCTTCATCTTCTTTTCTTCTTTTTTTTTTTTAATAAATATAATAATAAATAAATAAGTAAATAGGTATTGTCAAATGAAATCGTCGAGATTACGCAGGGGTTTCGGGCAATACTTGGATGGGTGACTACACAAGCCTCATCTGTCTGAAAAAAAATAAATAAATAAAAAAAATAAGAATAAGAATAGGGAGAATGAACGAAAATTTTAAGTAATAAAGATAACAGTAAGAATTATTATAACAAGAATAAGAAAAATTACAATAAAGGAATATAAAAAAAAAGAAAGAAAGCATCCCATGTCTTTCTTCCTAATTGTCATAGAAGGGTGAATTCTTTTGTATATTTTCCAACATTTCCAATACAACGATATGAATGGGGGAAGAAAGAATAAGAATAATAGAAAGAAGGCCTCCCAACACCTAGTTCTCCGGTCTTGGCCAATTAGCTAACGGCGGGATCAGCGCAGTTAAGCAGGGGGTCCGGGAAGAACTTGGATGGGTGACCACAAAAGCCTCATCTCTCTGAGAATAGAAAAAAATAGCAATAAGAATGAGGAGAATGAACGAAAAACGAAAATAATAAAATAACAATAACAACTATAATAAAAAAAAGAAGATTAAGAATAAAAAGAACAAAAATAAGGGAAAAAAGTAATAATATATCTCTCTTGCTAATTGTCGTAGAATTATGAATGAAGGGTTAATTTTAGTGCATATTTTCCAACATTTTCAGCACAACAATGCAACAACAATACAGGAAAGAATAAGAATAAGAGAAATAAGCCCTCCCAACACCTTGTTCTCCGCTCTTGACCAATCAGCTGACGGCGGGATCAGCAAGGTTAAGCAGGGGGTCCGGGCAGAACTTGGATGGGTGACCGCACAAGCCTCATCTCTCTAAAAGTAGGATAAATAAGAATAAGATAAGGAAGAATAATAAAAAAAAATGAAAATAATAAAGATAACAATATTAATTATGACAAGAATAAGAAAAAAATAGAATAAAAAGAATGAAAAAAATAAGAATATCACAACTTTCTTGCTAATTGTCTTAGAATTTTAAATGACATGTCAGTTCTGCTGTATATTTTCCAAGATTTGTTATGAATGAGGGAAGAAAGAATAAGAATAAGAATAAGAATAAGAACAAAATGAATTAGACTAACAATAATGATCACATCTTTCATGCGGTGACTGCGTGGGCGATGAGCCTCACTGGACGTTTCTGACCAATCACAAGGCAGGGTTGGAGTCGTCGGGCCCACCCGATTCATATATAAAGGGATTTTGTGGGAAGCGCGGGCAGACTCAGCTGAGTGTTCGTTGTGAGTTGTTGTTACCACAACTATGGCACGTACCAAGCAAACGGCTCGCAAGTCCACTGGTGGCAAGGCGCCCCGCAAGCAGCTTGCTACAAAGGCAGCTCGCAAGTCTGCTCCAGCCACTGGAGGTGTCAAGAAACCCCACCGTTACAGGCCTGGAACCGTTGCTCTCCGTGAGATCCGCCGTTATCAGAAGAGCACTGAGCTGCTTATCAGGAAACTGCCTTTCCAGCGCCTGGTGCGTGAAATTGCTCAGGATTTCAAGACTGACCTCCGCTTCCAGTCCTCTGCTGTCATGGCTCTCCAGGAAGCTTCCGAGGCTTACCTCGTGGGTCTGTTTGAGGATACCAACCTGTGCGCCATCCATGCCAAGCGCGTGACTATCATGCCAAAGGACATCCAACTGGCTCGTCGCATCCGTGGCGAGCGTGCCTAAGAAGTCATCCACGAATGATCTTCATAACAGCAATATCTAGGCCCTTTTTAGGGCCAAACATCTCTTTCATTAAAGAATTTTCATAGACAATCTGTTTGGTTTTGTGGAAGAAAATATTTATTTTCCATCTTTCAGTATCAGGTATCGACTTTCAACTCAATATCCTTCCCCCCTTTTTTTTTTTTTATATTATTATTATTATTCCCTCTTCCATGGCCATATCTCTTTCACTTGGGAGAATTTTTATCTTTCTTTATCTCTATTTTTTTTTTATCTTTTCTTTATCTCCACAGAATAATAATCACGATAATAATAAGCATAATAATAATAATAATAATAATAATAATAATAATAATAATAATAATAATAATGATACAATAATTATTATAATAATAATCATAATAAAAACAACAATATTAATATTATTAATAATGATAATAATAATAATAATAATAATAATAATAATAATAATAATAATAAAAATAATAATAATAATAATATTAATAATAATAACAATAATTATAATAATAATGCATTTGTCTATATCGTATCTTTTTTCCTTTTCAAGTGTGGCTCCAATGGAGCCGGGTATTATTTTATACTGGCAGCAGTATACTGGCCGCCTGTTTACTTGGAGGAGGTATACTTGGTAACAGCCTTGGTGCCTTCAGAAACAGCGTGTTTTGCCAGTTCACCAGGCAGAAGAAGACGGACAGCGGTCTGGATTTCCCGGCTGGTGATGGTGGAGCGCTTGTTATAGTGTGCCAGGCGGGATGCCTCGGCAGCGATGCGCTCGAAAATGTCATTCACGAACGAGTTCATGATTGACATGGCCTTGGAGGACACGCCAGTGTCTGGGTGGACTTGCTTGAGCACCTTGTAGATGTAGATGGAGTAGCTCTCCTTCCTCCTGCGCTTCTTCTTCTTGTCGCCCTTGGCAATGGCCTTCTGTGCCTTGCCAGCTTTCTTGGCAGCCTTTCCTGATGCTTTGGGAGGCATAGTGTAGCCGTACTGCTGTGAGAACGAGTGTGCGTTTTCTCAGTTGAAAAGTGGTATATATATTAGCGTGCCTACTCAGGATCAGGAGTCGCCACCTCAGCGAGCGTCCTGATTGGTCCAGACGCGCTCTGGGCCGATCTGATCTCGCGTATATATAGCCGTTTTTCCCAAAATTCACTACTTGCTCGCAGAGCTACCGACGAGGTTAGAGTACTCGCGCTCCTCATTTATCACCAACAACAACAACTACTACTACTACTACTACTACCACAACATCCATTATCATGTCTGGACGCGGCAAGGGAGGAAAGGTGAAGGGAAAGTCAAAGTCCCGTTCCAGTCGTGCTGGACTCCAGTTCCCGGTCGGCAGGATTCATCGCCTTCTAAGGAAAGGCAACTACGCCGAGCGCGTGGGTGCTGGTGCCCCCGTGTACCTTGCGGCAGTTATGGAGTACCTGGCTGCTGAAGTCCTTGAGCTTGCCGGCAATGCCGCCCGTGACAACAAGAAGACTCGCATCATCCCACGTCACCTGCAGCTGGCCATCCGCAACGACGAGGAACTTAACAAGCTCCTCTCCGGAGTCACCATTGCACAGGGTGGCGTGCTGCCCAACATTCAGGCCGTGCTCCTTCCCAAGAAGACTGAGAAGAAGTAAATAAAGGGCCTCCCTCCCCTTCAGCCAATATCACCATCAATCCGGCTCCTCTTCGGAGCCACACGTTCAAACGTCTAGAGAGTTGTGTAGACTATACTGGTATATCAATAATAAGCAAGTAGTGTATTTATTTTCGAGTTAGTTATTTGTTATTATTATTATTATTATTTAGTCAGGCACGCAAGTGACCGAGAATAAATATGTATACTATATTTCTACTAATGTACCTGCTGTGTGTCACAGTGGAGAGTTGATTAGATGTGTTGCCTATTGTGATATGTTGAGCGTCTTTTTCATCTCAATGTATATTTTGTTTTATGAGAAACTGAGAACGATGAGGGGCGTGATCATTGAAATAAGTCAATGATAATAATAATAATAATAATAATAATAATAATAATAATAATAATAATAATAATAATGATAATAATAATAATAATAATAATAATAATAATAATGATAATAATAATAATACTTGGAGAAGACCTGATGAAGTGAGAAAGATGGTTATAATTAATAATGGTTTCTTTTCTTAGCTCAGATAGTGATAGTGAACATGGTTATGAGAAAGTAGTAGTAATAATAGTAGTCTATGGTCCTTCTTTCTTTTCATGTTTGTGGACCTTAAAAAGGTCCGGGAGATGATGTTATTCAATGATGATAATGCAAGCTGAATAGCTGGCACCATCTCAATAATGGAGCGATTTAACCACCAAATCCGTACAGGGTACGGCCCTGACGCTTGAGGGCGTAGACAACGTCCATGGCAGTAACGGTCTTACGCTTGGCGTGCTCGGTATAGGTGACAGCATCCCTGATAACGTTCTCAAGGAACACCTTGAGCACCCCACGAGTCTCCTCGTAGATGAGACCAGAGATGCGCTTGACGCCACCTCGGCGAGCTAGACGACGGATAGCAGGCTTGGTGATTCCCTGGATGTTATCACGCAGAACCTTACGGTGACGCTTGGCGCCTCCCTTTCCAAGACCCTTGCCTCCCTTGCCGCGGCCAGTCATGGTGATGAGAGCTGCTAGTACGACGTCCGAACGGTCTAACAGGAAGCTCACGAATGTGCCTCAAAATAACATAACATAACATAACAAAGAGAGAAAAGATGGGGAGGGGGAAGTGGGGATAGTGGGAAGAATAGGGGGGTGATAAGAAGGGAATTGTAGTAGGAGAAATAGTCACTGGGGCTTAACCCAGGCGCAATTTCAATGAGGAAGGACATCTTTTTTTTTTTTTTTTTTTTTTTTTTTTTCGTGTTATATTCATGCTAAGATGGCAAGGGGGACAAGGTCTTTATCGGGGAAAGCAGGAGAGTCCGCCACCAACCGAGCAGGCCAAGCCCAACACAGCCACAGCCACGAACGCCGCCCACGCACCCAAAACCCCGGGCCAAACCACGCACAAGTTAGGGGCCAGACTATCCAGAGCCTGCACCATCAGGATGTGAAAGAGGAGTGAAGGACAGTCAGAGTAGAAAGGGTTTTTTTTTTTTTGCTTTTTATTGGTTCAAAGAAGGACAGAGGAAGAAGTACATCCGTATAGCGGAGGGACCTACAGTTTTACGTGGGTTCCGAACCACGGATAGTAGTAGAGTGATTTGGTGATGGCAGGGATATTTAATGTATGATGTAATGTGGTGGGTGAAAAAGCGGTGTCGGTCCTTTCTGCTCTTGTCCTGTGACTCTTCCTGCAAAAAGGCCAACCTGCTAAAGAAAAGAGAAGTATAAAAAATGTTGTGGTGTTATGTGCATGGGGAGGGTGAGGATGGTTTGTGATAATGATTGACATGATGGTAGGATGTGCAATGACAGAGGCTCGAAAAGGCTCCCTCACCGCAACGAGGGGTCAAATCTAATACCATCTGCTTGCACGCGGTAAGTCGCTGGTGGCGGGGGGTGAATGGGGATTCCTGCATGGATGCTTCCAGGGCCCCGCCCCACCATCTCTTGACTACCTTCCTGCCCAGCCCTTGCCGCACCCAACTACCTCTGTGTGGGGGGTGAAGTGGCTTCCACTGAATGGTGTGGTTACCGTCCCCATCATCAGTACTGGCCGCTCCTTAACTACCTCGGGGGGTACCGCTACCGGAACGTCATGCCGACGTCCGGGGGCCCCATTGCCGTGACGTCAGTGGGAGGAGTGCGGTTCGTGCTATCCCCGTCTCTCTGGAAGTGGTCCGGTGCCCCCTTGAAACCTAGGCTGCGAGGCAAGAAAATAATGTATAAAAAACAAAAATATGAATACAAAGCCATAAGACAAAAAATATGAAAAAACCACTAGGTGTTGCCACACGACCCCACTCCCTCGGTCAGAGGCATGGTATGTTAATGGCGGTGATTTTTTGTCGCGTCCCTTTCCCAAGAGCGGTCCGGTGCCACCTTAAAACCTAGGCTGCGAGACAGAAAAATAATGCACAAAAACAAAAATATGAATACAAAACCATAAGACAAAAAATATGAAAAAACCACTAGGTGTTGGCACGCGGGACCGCCCACGTGAACGAGAGAACGACGATGATGCCACTCAGACACCATGAGTGGTACAGAGAAAGGAGATAGTGAAGGGAAGAAAGGAGGAGTCCATTATTAGAAAACAGGTTCAGGAGGCACAGTGGGAGGATCAAGGAGATTGCAGTGCGGCAGGTGACGGAAAGGTGGGGGGAGGTTGGTAATGAAATTGTATGTGATTGTGTGTCTGTCGGAGAAGGAGCTTAGTTGTTTTTCGATTCTATTGTGGAGTGTTATGTTAAGGGGGGGGATGTTGGACTCCTGGTGAATGGAGAGAGAGGTTTGGAAGTCGAACCATTTCGTCCCAAGAGCGAAACGAATTGCTCGGTTTTGAACTTTTTGAAGTTTAGAGAGGTTGGAGGGAGCAGAGAGAGAGAGGGCAAGAGGGCAGTAGGTTAAGAGAGGGAGAATGAAAGCTTTGTAGAGGTGAAGTTTTGTTTTTGTGCTGCTGTCGCGAAATCTTTCCAGGTTGCTCAGGGCCTTGGCGGCTATGGTTGCTTTTTGTTTTATATGTATATTGAAGTTGAGGTGCTTATCTATGGTGAGGCCAAGCACTTTGTTGTTGTTACTGATGGGGATTGGGGTGGGGATTGGAGTAATTCTGTTTAGTGAGATTTGGCGGGGCTGACTTCTTTTAATGTTGAAATAAGTGACTTTTGATTTTTCGGGATGGGAGAGAATTCGCCATTTCATCTCCCACAGGCTAGTCGCCATCAGTTCCCATTGAATTTTGTCGGTTAGGAGATCTAACGACCTGGCACGGGCCAATTGCGTTACATCGTCCGCGTATTGAATAGTTAGTGAGTCATTGTGGGCTGGGAGGGGTAGGTCAGCTGTGTACATGTTAAAAAGGGTGGGGGAGAGTACGGAGCCTTGTGGGACTCCAGCCTGAGGGGTGAAAAATGGCGAAAAGTTGCCCTGGTGGCGGATTCTTGTCTGTCTCTCATCCAGAAAACTACACAAGATGCGTTGTGTTAGAAAAGGGAGATTGAAGTTATTACAAATTTTGTATTTCAAACCGGTGTGCCAAACGGTGTCAAAAGCTTTCTTGACATCTTTTGTCACGAGTGCTGTCTTGTAATATGGCTTGTTGAAATTTAGGTAGGCTACTATGCTGTTAAGGGCGTCCTCAGTTGAGGCGTTCCTCCGGAAACCGAACTGCTGTGGTGCCAGCAATCCGTTACATTCGAGGAACGCTCTCAATCTTAAGTTGATTAGACGTTCAAAAGTTTTTCCAAGAATTTCAAGGAGGCTTATGGGGCGATAGTTTTCTGGTAAGTGAGAGTTTTTTCCGGGCTTGGCAATAAGGGTGATGTTTGAAATTTTGAAAGCCTTTGGGAAGTATCCAGAGGCGAGGCAAGCATTGAAAATTTTTGTCAGGCTGGATATGATTTCTGGAGGAAGGCTCCGCACCATCGGCCATGTGACTCCTGAGGGGCCGGGGGCTCGCCGCGGAGTATGTCTGAGCAACCTGGTGACATCCTCCTCCTCAATGGGTGTGGTGAGAGGGTGTTGGGGATCTAGGTGTGTTAAGTGTATAATGTTATGTGGTAGCGTGTTTGCTATGTTTCGGCGCACAAGATCGGTGATGTGGTGTATGTGGGCAATACTGGGCTCATGGGGAGGGAAAGGGTGTGGTTGGAAGGTGTTGCACCAGTGTGTCTGGAAGGTGTTGGTGACCTGGTCTGGGTTGGTGACTCGATCACCGTTCACTAGGAGGTACTCGAATCTTTCCCGGTGGCATCCCTTCAGCTTGTGCACCATGTGCCAGAACTGAGTAGGATTTTTGCAGCGAGCTCCGTCCATAAGGGAGACTAGGTTCCTCCAGTGAGCGCTGTGGTCATCCTGTAGGCTATTTAGTATGTGTGTGCGAAGGGTGCAGAGGTCTCTGTAGATGGGTATGTGGTTGTGCATGTTTTGTAAAAAGCGTGTTCTGTAGCACACTAGTAGTCGTTGTGTTTTTATGGAGGGTCTGAAGTCTATGTGAATTTTGTGTTGTTTCTTTGGTGTGTGTCTGTTGGCTGATGTCAGGATGTCACTATGTAGTGTCTCTAGGGCACTGTCTATTATTGTATAGGGTTGGCCTTCGAGCTGTGGTGGTTGGTGTAGGTCTGAAAGAGTTTTCCTGAATCCCTCCCAGTCGGCGGAGCGGTAGTCGGGGACAGGTGGGGATGGGATAGATATGGGGTTTGAGGATATTTTTAGAATTAGGGGGACGTGGTCTGAACCACAGATGGGTCCGTAGGAGATGTGGTGATGGAAAGGTAGGGATTGCCGGTTGGAGAGGATGAGATCCGGCCTGCCATTCCCATTGTGGGTATAGCAGGTAGGAAAGTCAGGGCCAAGGAAACGGAGGCGTTTCAGTTGTGTAAGTTGTAGAAGTTGGTGTCCATGTTGGTTGTTCTTGGTGTGTCTAAATGCTGTGTGACTGGCATTGAGGTCTGCCAGTATATAGGCTGGTATGTTTGTGTGATTGAAGAGATTGTTGAGACTGGTGAGAGGGAGCCCTGTATCCGGTCTGCTGTATGTGGTGGCAATAAGAAATATCCCGTGTTGTGTTTCGATCCTGGTGGCCAGGAAGTGTGCTGAAGGCCAGTCGGTTATGTGGATGTGTTTGATGGTGCATTTGACCATGACAGCTACGCCATCATGACGTGTACCTGTAGTGTAACGTGTGTTATATCCATATAGCTTAATTGGTTTTGTTGGTGAACCTGTGTGGTTCAGGAGGACGATGTCTGGGTCGGTTGATCGAATAGCTTCTGAAATAAGGTGCCGGTTATTCCAGTAGCCGCGACAATTTAGTTGCATGATCGTAATCATGTTTTCTTAACTCTCGATGTGGTTCGTGTGGGTCTAGGGGAGGTGGGTTGTGTACCCGGAATGTGTCTTTTATGTGCGGTGTTACTGGCTTGTGTTGGTGTGTTTTCGTTCGTTTTTGTGGTGGAGGTAGTGGTAGGAGTGGGGCTGTTGGGTTGCGTTTTCCCAGAAACTGTGTCCTCACCGGTAGCTAGGTTCCCGGTTGGAAGGAGGCTGGATTGTTCGGTGGAGGAGGAGTTTGGTTCCTGATTAGGGACTGTAGGAGCTTCTGTTTGTTCAGCAAGGTGGTGTTGTTGGTTTGTTTGTGTAGGGGCTTCTGTTTGTTCCACAAGCTTTTGTTGGTAGTGTTGTTGATTTGTTTGTGTGAAATTTGGTGGGAGTTTTATTGTTGGACAACCATTGTACTCCAGCAGTGAGTTCATGGTTTCTGCTTGTTTTCTCAGGTCACCGAAGGAGGTTTGTATGGAATATTTGATTATAATTTCGGCTAGTAGCAGTTTTTCCATGTTTGTGTTAGAAATTGTGTTCATGTGTGTTGGGGTGGCAGGTGTGGCTGCTTGAGCGTAGGAGTTGTTTGGCTGTGAAGAGGTTGTTGGTGTTGCTGTTATGGAGTTTTGTTGTTGCTGCTGGGTGCGTTTAACTGGGCATTTGAACGAGACAGCAACGTGTTCGCCGTCACAGTTAGCGCATTTTAATGTGGTTGATTGGCAGTTTCTATAATCGTGGCCCTTAGCTGCACACTTGTTCTTTCTCCTTACATTGGTTTGTTCTATGACTGAATTTATAACACTTATAACATTGATTTACCGGACGGTATTCCTCAATGCTGACGTTGTAAGAGGGTATTATTTGGGAAAAGAGTTTGATTCCTTTCTTCTGCGCCTGTTCTGCCTGCTGTCTCGATCGTAGCTTTAGTTTGATCATGTGTACTTTTTGTATGAGTTTTATGTCGTCGATCTGGATTCCGTTTTTTTCTTCGATCTCCTCTCGGAGATCCTCGCTGGTTTTTTTCAGTATATAATCGTCGACTCGACGGGCAAGGATTGTTCGAGCGGCGATTTGCTCCGGAGACTCTACGAGCTCGAAGCCTAGAAGTTTTAAATTTTCGGTTGCCTGTTCTGTGGTGTGTTTTTCACGGTCCGCCTCGCTAGCTAAGCCAACGATGATATACGGGCCAGATCGGAAACATTTTGTATGGGGTACCTGTGTTCTGGTAAAGAACGAATTGCTGATGTCGGCAGGAATGCTTGCAGTCTTTATCCGGTACCTTATAGTCCGATCAGGGGGGCGTGGAGCGGCCATCTTATCATAGGGCCGGGCCCTATGATACTGCAGCCTTGTGGAAGAATCTGTGGTGAAAAAGTGTTTTTAAAAGTAAGTGGCGCTACAGCCTTGTGGCGCTACAGCCTTTTGGGTGCTACAACCACGAGTGGCCTATAAACAACCTGTTGTTGTTTCCTATCGCCCTAGAACCTATATCCCGAGGGGGATCCTAGCTGGAGGGAAGAAACCCTGAATATCTAGCCCTGAGGTAGGGCTTGTACGCTACCGAGGTGTCTCTGGGCTGCTCTAGCCAACACTAGAGGCCCCGGTGGCTAAAGAGCGCGGAGCGGGCTTGCCTAAGGCCCGATCCTGACTCTGTCGCCGGTACGAAGAAAAGAAAGGTGGAGAAGGAGGAACAGTTGGCAAAAGTCACTTATACCAATGAGTTACTGCGATCTTCCAGCGATATCCCTTAGGTGAGGCTCTCTCCACAGGGAACGTAGGGAAGACCGCGGCTCCTCGAAGTGACTGCCGGGTTGTCTATCGGTATTCTTTTTTGTTAGTAGGCCAAAGCCTTTTTCTTTGTAGAGTCGTTGGGAGCGAAGATGCTCCTTTTTCGGCAGCTCGTGGGCGAGTGTGTGCGCCTTGCCACCTGCAGGTCTTTTAAAAGACGCAGGAGTGAGAGCGGGAGCGGTGCTGGGTGACTATTGGTTCTTTCCGGACCCGGTAGGCGGAGCTTGTGACTCGGCGGCTCGGTGTAGGGCGGACCTTCTTCCTTCGGAGCTGGCTGCTGGTTGGCTGGCTGCGGCTGGGAGGTAGGAGCTGGGAGAACCTTCTGCTACCAGGGCTTGAGGAAGTGTCTCAAAATAACATAACATAACATAACAAAGAGAGAAAAGATGGGGAGGGAGAAGTGGGGATAGTGGGAAGAATAGGGGGGTGATAAGAAGGGAATTGTAGTAGGAGAAATAGTCACTGGGGCTTGACCCAGGCGCAATTTGAATTAGGAGGGACATCTTTTTTTTATGTTTTTTATTTATTTATTTATTTTTTTTTAACGTGTTATATTCATTCTAAGATGGCCAGGAAGACAAGGGCTTTATCGGGGAAAGCAGGAGAGTCCTCCACCAACCGAGCAAGCCAAGCCCAACACAGCCACAGCCACGGACGCCGCCCACGCACCCAAATCCCCGGGCCAAACCACGCACAAGTTAGGGGCCAGACTATCCAGAGCCTGCATTATCAGGTTGTGAAAGAGGAGTGAAGGACAGTCAGAGTAAAAAGGGTTTTTTTGTGCTTTTTATTGGTTCAAAGAAGGACAGAGGAAGAATTGCATCCGTATAGCGGAGGGACCTACAGTTTTACGTGGGTTCCGAACCACGGATAGTAGTAGAGTGATTTGGTGATGGCCGGGATATTTATTGTATGATGTAATGTGGTGGGTGAAAAAAGCGGTGTTGGTCCTTTTTTCTTGTGTCCTGTGACTCGTCCTGCAAAAAGGCCACCCTGCTAAAAAAAAAAAAAAAAAAAAAAAAAAAAAAAAAAAAAAAAAAAAAAAAAAAAAAAAAAAAAAAAATATATATATATATATACATATACACATACACACACACATACACATATACACATATACATATACATACATACATACATATATACATATATACATATACATACATATATACACATATATACATATACACATATACATACATATACATATATATATATATATATATAAATATAATATAAAAAATGTCGTGGTGTTATATGCATGGGGAGGGAGAGGATGGTTTGTGATAATGATTGACGTGATGGTAGGATGTGCAATGACAGAGGCTCGAAAAGGCTCCCTCACCGCAACGAGGGGTCAAATCTAATACCATCTGCCTGCACGCGGTAAGTCGCTGGTGGCGGGGGGTGAATGGGGATTCCTGCATGGATGCTTCCAGGGCCCCGCCCCACCATCTCTTGACTACCTTCCTGCCCAGCCCTTGCCGCACCCAACTACCTCTGTGTGGGGGGTGAAGTGGCTTCCACTGAATGGTGTGGTTACCGTCCCCATCATCAGTACTGGCCGCTCCTTAACTACCTCGGGGGGTACCGCTACCGGAACGTCATGCCGACGGCCGGGGGCCCCATTGCCGTGACGTCAGTGGGAGGAGTGCGGTTCGTGCTATCCCCGTCTCTCTGGAAGTGGTCCGGTGCCCTCTTGAAACCTAGGCTGCGAGGCAGGAAAATAATGTATAAAAAACAAAAATATGAATACAAAGCCATAAGACAAAAAATATGAAAAAACCACTAGGTGTTGGCACACGACCCCACTCCCTCGGTCAGAGGCATGGTATGTTAATGGCGGTGTTTTTTTGTCTAGTCCCTTTCCCAGGAGCGGTCCGGTGCCACCTTAAAACCTAGGCTGCGAGACAGAAAAATAATGCATAAAAACAAAAATATGAATACAAAACCATAAGACAAAAAATATGAAAAAACCACTAGGTGTTGGCACGCGGGCCCGCCCACGTGAACGAGAGAACGACGATGATGCCACTCAGACACCATGAGTGGTACAGAAAAAGGAGATAGTGAAGGGAAGAAAGGAGGAGTCCATTATTAGAAGACAGGTTCAGGAGGCACAGTGGGAGGATCAAGGAGATTGCAGTGCGGCAAGTGACGGAAAGCTGGGGGGAGGTTGGTAATGAAATTGTATGTGATTGTGTGTCTGTCGGAGAAGGAGCTTAGTTGTTTTTCGATTCTATTGTGGAGTGTTATGTTAAGAGGGGGGATGTTGGACTCCTCGTGAATGGAGAGAGAGGTTCTGAAGTCGAACCATTTCGTCCCAAGAGCGAAACGAATTGCTCGGTTTTGAACCTTCTGAAGTTTAGAGAGGTTGGAGGGAGCAGAGAGAGAGAGGGCAAGAGGGCAGTAGGTTAAGAGAGGGAGAATGAAAGCTTTGTAGAGGTGAAGTTTTGTTTTTGTGCTGCTGTCGCGAAATCTTTCCAGGTTGCTCAAGGCCTTGGCGGCTATGGTTGCTTTTTGTTTTATATGTATATTGAAGTTGAGGTGCTTATCTATGGTGAGGCCAAGCACTTTGTTGTTGTTACTGATGGGGATTGGGGTGGGGATTGGATCAATTCTGTTTAGTGAGATTTGGCGGGGCTGACTTCTTTTAATGTTGAAATAAGTGACTTTTGATTTTTCGGGATGGGAGAGAATTCGCCATTTCATCTCCCACAGGCCAGTCGCCATCAGTTCCCATTGAATTTTGTCGGTTAGGAGATCTAACGACCTGGCACGGGCCAATTGCGTTACATCGTCCGCGTATTGAATAGTTAGTGAGTCATTGTGGGCTGGGAGGGGTAGGTCAGCTGTGTACATGTTAAAAAGGGTTGGGGAGAGTACGGAGCCTTGTGGGACTCCAGCCTGAGGGGTAAAAAATGACGAAAAGGTGCCCTGGTGGCGGATTCTTGTCTGTCTCTCATCCAGAAAACTACACAAGATGCGTTGTGTTAGATAAGGGAGATTGAAGTTATTACAAATTTTATATTTTAAACCGGTGTGCCAAACGGTGTCAAAAGCTTTTTTGACATCTTTTGTCACGAGTGCTGTCTTGTAATATGGCTTGTTGAAATTTAGGTAGGCTACTATGCTGTTAAGGGCGTCCTCAGTTGAGGCGTTCCTCCGGAAACCGAACTGCTGTGGTGCCAGCAATCCGTTATCTTCGAGGAACGCTCTCAATCTTAAATTGATTAGACGCTCAAAAGTTTTTCCAAGAATTTCAAGTAGGCTTATGGGGCGATAGTTTTCTGGTAAGTGAGAGTTTTTTCCGGGCTTGGCAATTAGGGTGATGTTTGAAATTTTGAAAGCCTTTGGGAAGTATCCAGAGGCGAGGCAAGCATTGAATATTTTTGTCAGGCTGGATATGATTTCTGGAGGAAGGCTCCGCACCATTGGCCAGGTGACTCCTGAGGGGCCGGGGGCTCGCCGCGGAGTGTGCCTGAGCAACCTGGCGACATCTTCCTCCTCAATGGGTGTGATGAGAGGGTGTTGTGGGTCTAGTCGTGTTAAGTGTATAATGTTATGTGGTAGTGTGTTTGCTAGGTTTTGGCGCACAATATCGGTGATATGGTGTATGTGGGCAATACTGGGCTCATGAAGAGGGAGAGGGTGTGGTTGGAAGGAGTTACGCCAGTGTGTCTGGAAGGTGTTGGTGACCTGGTCTGGGTTGGTGACTCGATCACCGTTCACTAGGAGGTACTCGAATCTTTCCCGCTGGCTTCCCTTTAGCTTGTGCACCATGTGCCAGAACTGAGTAGGGTTTCTACAGCGAGCTCCGTCCATACGGGAGACTAGAGTCCTCCAGTGAGCGCTGTGATCATCCTGTAGGCTATTTAGTATGTGTGTGCGAAGGGTGCATAGGTCTCTGTAGATGGGAATGAGGCTGTTCATGTTTTTTAAAAAGCGTGTTCTGTAGCACACTAGTAGTCGTTGTGTTTTTATGGAGGGTCTGAAGTCTATGTGAATTGTGTGTTGTTTCTTTGGGGTGTGTCTGTTGGCTGATGTCAGGATGTCACTGTGTAGTTTCGCTAGGGCGCTGTCTATTTCTGTATATGGTTGGCCTTCGAGCTGTGTTGGTCGGTGTAGATCTGTAAGTGTTTCCCTGAATCCCTCCCAATCGGCGGAGCGGTAGTCGGGGACAGGTGGGGATGGGATAGATATGGGGTTGGAGGATATTTTTAGGATTATGGGAACGTGGTCTGAACCACAGAGGGGTCCTTGGGAGATGTGGTGGTGGAAAGGTAGGGACTGCCGATTGGAGAGAATGAGATCCGGCCTGCCATTCCCATTGTGGGTATAGCAGGTAGGAAAGTCAGGACCAAGGAAACGGAGGCGTTTTAGTTGTGTGAGTTGCAGAAGTTCGTGTCCGTGTTGGTTGTTCTTGTTATGTCGAAATGCTGTGTGACTGGCATTAAGGTCTGCCAGTATGTAGACTGGTAGGTTTGTGTGGTTGAAGAGATTGTTGAGGCTGGTGAGAGGGAGCCCAGTATCCGGTCTGCTGTACGTTGTGGCGATTAGAAATTGCCCGTGTTGTGTTTCGATCTTGGTGGCCAGGAAGTGAGCTGAAGGCCAGTCGGTTATGTGGATGTGTTTGATGGTACATTTTACCATGATAGCTACGCCATCATGGCGCGTACCTGTTGTGTAGCGTGTGTTGTATCCGTAAAGTTTGATGGGTTTAAGAGGTGTGCCTGTGTGGTTGAGAAGGACGATGTCTGGATCGATAGATCGAATTGCTTCTGAGATAAGGTGTCTGTTATTCCAGAAACCGCGACAGTTTAGTTGTACTACTGTGATCATTGTTGAGTGTGTTAGGTGTTTTTCCTACCCCTTAATGCGGTTCGTGTAGATGGGGGTGAAGGTTGGGGTTGGTTTGTGAGCAGGCGTTTTGTGTCAGTCTTTTTTGTGGTGTTGTTGGTTGTGTTGGTAGAAGTAATGGCACTGGTAATGGTAGTGGTAGGAGTGGATTGTGTTGGAGGGGACTTCTGGGGCTGCGATTCACCAGAAGCTGGGTCTTCTTCGGAGCCCATGTCCCTAGGTGAGAGGGAACTGGTGTCGTTGGGTGTGGTAAGTTC
>NW_026973782.1:160000-167500 GCF_035594125.1 Scylla paramamosain | reverse complement strand
TAACCTAACCTAACCTAACTTAACCTGACCTGACCTAATCTAACCTAACTTCGCCTTACTTGAATTACATTCAAGTATCGATCAGTCAGTGGAGCCGAGGCTTGCTGGTTTTTCCCATCCTTCACAACCCAACCGACACATATACACACACACACATTCTCTCTCTCTCTCTCTCTCTCTCTCTCTCTCTCTCTCTCTCTCTCTCTCTCTCTCTCTCTCTCTCTCTCTCTCTCTCTCTCTCTCTCTCTAACTCCCTTCGTGATTTCTGGCATCTAGCCAAAAAGTATCTCCAATAACTTTGCTGCTTCTTCTTTCCCTACTCTATTTCAACCAGATGGCACCACTGCTATCGCATCTATTTCTAAAGCTGAAATCTTTGCTCAAACCTTTGCTAAAAATTCTACATTGGACGATTCTGGGCTTGTTCCTCCCTCTCCTCCACCCTCTGACAACTTCATGCCACCTATTAAAATTCTTCGCAATGATGTTTTCCATGCCCTCGCTGGCCTAAACCCTCGGAAGGCTTATGGACCGGATGGGGTCCCTCCTATTGTTCTCCGAAACAATGCCTCCATGCTTGCACCTTGCCTATTCAAATTCTTTCAGCTCTGTCTGTCAACACTACCTTTCCTTCTTGCTGGAAGTTTACTTACATTCAACCTGTTCCTAAAAAGGGTGACCGTTCTAATCCCTCAAACTACCATCCTATTGCTTTAATTTCCTGCCTATCTAAAGTTTTTGAATCTATCTTCAACAGGAAGATTCTTAAACATCTATCACTCCACAACCTTCTATCTGATCGCCAGTATGGGTTCCGTCAAGGCCGCTCTACTGGTGATCTTCTGGCTTTCCTTACTGAGTCTTGGTCATCCTCTTTTAGAGATTTTGGTGAAACTTTTGCTGTTGCCTTGGACATAATTATCAAAAGCTTTTGATAGAGTCTGGCACAAAGCTTTGATTTCCAAACTACCCTCCTACGGTTTCTATCCTTCTCTCTGTTTACTTCATCTCAAGTTTCCTTTTTGACCGTTCTATTGCTGCTGTGGTAGACGGTCACTGTTCTTCTCCTAAATCAATTAACAGTGGTGTTCCTCAGGGTTCTGTCCTGTCACCCACTCTCTTCTTATTATTCATTAATGATCTTCTAAACCAAACTTCTTGTCCTATCCACTCCTACGCTGAAGATACCACCCTGCACTTTTCCACGTCTTTTCATAGACGTCCAACCCTTCAGGAGGTAAACATATCACGCAGGGAAGCCACAGAACGCCTGACTTCTGATCTTTCTAAAATTTCTCATTGGGGCAGAACAAACTTGATATTGTTCAATGCCTCAAAAAATCAATTCCTCCATCTATCAACTCGACACAACCTTCCAGACAACTATCCCCTCTTCTTCAATGACACTCAACTGTCCCCCTCTTCTACATTGAACATCCTCGGTCTGTCCTTTACTTATAATCTGAACTGGAAACTTCACATCTCATCTCTAGCTAAAACAGCTTTTATGAAGTTAGGTGTTCTGAGACGTCTCCGCCAGTTTTTCTCACCCCCCCAGCTGCTAACTCTGTACAAGGGCCTTATCCGTCCATGTATGGAGTATGCTTCACATGTCTGAGGGGGGTTCCACTCATACTGCTTTTCTAGACAGGGTGGAATCAAAAGCTTTTCGTCTCATCAACTCCTCTCCTCTAACTGACTGTCTTCAGCTTCTCTCTCACCGCCGCAATGTTGCATATCTAGCTGTCTTCTACCGCTATTTTCATGCTAACTGCTCTTCTGATCTTGCTAACTGCATGCCTCCCCTCCTTCCGTGGCCTCGCTGCACAAGACTTTCTTCTTTCTCTCACCTCTATTCTGTCCACTTCTCTAACGCAAGAGTTAACTAGTATTCTCAATCATTCATCCCTTTCTCTGGTAAACTCTGGAACTCCCTGCCTGCTTCCGTATTTCCACCTTCCTATGACTTGAATTCCTTCAAGAGGGAGGTTTCAAGACACTTATTCATCATTTTTTGACCACTGCTTTGACCCCTGTATGGGACTGGCATTTCAGTGGGCATTTTTTTTATTACATTTTTGTTGCCCTTGGCCAGTGTCCTTCCTACATAAAAAAAAAAAAAAAAATAGTAGTAGTAGTAGCAGTAGTAGTAGTAGTAGTAGTAGTAGTAGTAATGCTATTTTTCATATATTTAGTAATTTTTTTTTTTCATATTATTATTTATATTTATATTTTTTGTTTTGTTTTGACATTCATACGAATGCTATAAAGGTGAAGCATAGAAATTTATTTGATTGATTAATTAATTTATATATCTATTTATTTTGATTTTTTAAATTAATTAATTTATTTATTTTTATTATTATTATTTTTTTTTTTTATGTCTCTATGATAAGCAAAGCATTATAGAATTTATGAAAGCACATATCCTCTAGAGTCTTGCCCTACAAAAGATTCTGTAAAGTAAAAAATAAAGGGAATAAGTGTCAGTGACGTTTGATGAATAGAGGAAGGCGTGGCAGAAATTACCATAAAACGTATATAAATGAAAATTTATCTTCCTCGTATTTTCCAACTTGCGTTTGCTTCTTGAAAATTTAACTGGGTGGGTCATATAGCAGACATATTGTTCTTTCCTCCATTGTAGTTTGTTTCCAGCAAGCCCCCTAAATAAAGTTTCTGTTTTTTTTTTTTTTTTTTTTTTTTTTAAAGAAATGAGGAATTACATTCTAACGCTGATCACTGAGCGGAGCGTAGACGAGCTGCTATCCTCAAGGACGTTACCTCTCTCTCTCTCTCTCTCTCTCTCTAAATAAGACTTTAAATAAAAAGAATATATATATATATATATATATATATATATATATATATATATATATATATATATATATATATATATATATATATATATATATATATATATATATATATATATATATATATATTAAAAGACAATGAATATCCTCTGGGGAAGGGGTGACAATCCTTATTTAACCCTTAATTTCAGTTGAATTTTGACAAGTCTACGTTAAAATGTTTCCATTTTTCTGCAGTGATAAAGAAACGTAGAGGGGTAGCTAATATATTTAATTGTTAATTGTATCTTTTTTTCTTTCTTTTTTTCATTTATTCTTTTATTAATTTTTCTTTTCATTGCTTAATTATGCATTATGCCGACACTGCAGGTTACAATTGCAGATATTGCAAGTATTTTTGACACAATACAAGTACATCCAGCTAAACTATTGCTACAGTATAGAGAGAGTATTTCGATTACATACCTTATTCTTCATCTTCTTTTCTTCTTTTTTTTTTTTAATAAATATAATAATAAATAAATAAGTAAATAGGTATTGTCAAATGAAATCGTCGAGATTACGCAGGGGTTTCGGGCAATACTTGGATGGGTGACTACACAAGCCTCATCTGTCTGAAAAAAAATAAATAAATAAAAAAAATAAGAATAAGAATAGGGAGAATGAACGAAAATTTTAAGTAATAAAGATAACAGTAAGAATTATTATAACAAGAATAAGAAAAATTACAATAAAGGAATATAAAAAAAAAGAAAGAAAGCATCCCATGTCTTTCTTCCTAATTGTCATAGAAGGGTGAATTCTTTTGTATATTTTCCAACATTTCCAATACAACGATATGAATGGGGGAAGAAAGAATAAGAATAATAGAAAGAAGGCCTCCCAACACCTAGTTCTCCGGTCTTGGCCAATTAGCTAACGGCGGGATCAGCGCAGTTAAGCAGGGGGTCCGGGAAGAACTTGGATGGGTGACCACAAAAGCCTCATCTCTCTGAGAATAGAAAAAAATAGCAATAAGAATGAGGAGAATGAACGAAAAACGAAAATAATAAAATAACAATAACAACTATAATAAAAAAAAGAAGATTAAGAATAAAAAGAACAAAAATAAGGGAAAAAAGTAATAATATATCTCTCTTGCTAATTGTCGTAGAATTATGAATGAAGGGTTAATTTTAGTGCATATTTTCCAACATTTTCAGCACAACAATGCAACAACAATACAGGAAAGAATAAGAATAAGAGAAATAAGCCCTCCCAACACCTTGTTCTCCGCTCTTGACCAATCAGCTGACGGCGGGATCAGCAAGGTTAAGCAGGGGGTCCGGGCAGAACTTGGATGGGTGACCGCACAAGCCTCATCTCTCTAAAAGTAGGATAAATAAGAATAAGATAAGGAAGAATAATAAAAAAAAATGAAAATAATAAAGATAACAATATTAATTATGACAAGAATAAGAAAAAAATAGAATAAAAAGAATGAAAAAAATAAGAATATCACAACTTTCTTGCTAATTGTCTTAGAATTTTAAATGACATGTCAGTTCTGCTGTATATTTTCCAAGATTTGTTATGAATGAGGGAAGAAAGAATAAGAATAAGAATAAGAATAAGAACAAAATGAATTAGACTAACAATAATGATCACATCTTTCATGCGGTGACTGCGTGGGCGATGAGCCTCACTGGACGTTTCTGACCAATCACAAGGCAGGGTTGGAGTCGTCGGGCCCACCCGATTCATATATAAAGGGATTTTGTGGGAAGCGCGGGCAGACTCAGCTGAGTGTTCGTTGTGAGTTGTTGTTACCACAACTATGGCACGTACCAAGCAAACGGCTCGCAAGTCCACTGGTGGCAAGGCGCCCCGCAAGCAGCTTGCTACAAAGGCAGCTCGCAAGTCTGCTCCAGCCACTGGAGGTGTCAAGAAACCCCACCGTTACAGGCCTGGAACCGTTGCTCTCCGTGAGATCCGCCGTTATCAGAAGAGCACTGAGCTGCTTATCAGGAAACTGCCTTTCCAGCGCCTGGTGCGTGAAATTGCTCAGGATTTCAAGACTGACCTCCGCTTCCAGTCCTCTGCTGTCATGGCTCTCCAGGAAGCTTCCGAGGCTTACCTCGTGGGTCTGTTTGAGGATACCAACCTGTGCGCCATCCATGCCAAGCGCGTGACTATCATGCCAAAGGACATCCAACTGGCTCGTCGCATCCGTGGCGAGCGTGCCTAAGAAGTCATCCACGAATGATCTTCATAACAGCAATATCTAGGCCCTTTTTAGGGCCAAACATCTCTTTCATTAAAGAATTTTCATAGACAATCTGTTTGGTTTTGTGGAAGAAAATATTTATTTTCCATCTTTCAGTATCAGGTATCGACTTTCAACTCAATATCCTTCCCCCCTTTTTTTTTTTTTATATTATTATTATTATTCCCTCTTCCATGGCCATATCTCTTTCACTTGGGAGAATTTTTATCTTTCTTTATCTCTATTTTTTTTTTATCTTTTCTTTATCTCCACAGAATAATAATCACGATAATAATAAGCATAATAATAATAATAATAATAATAATAATAATAATAATAATAATAATAATAATAATGATACAATAATTATTATAATAATAATCATAATAAAAACAACAATATTAATATTATTAATAATGATAATAATAATAATAATAATAATAATAATAATAATAATAATAATAATAATAAAAATAATAATAATAATAATATTAATAATAATAACAATAATTATAATAATAATGCATTTGTCTATATCGTATCTTTTTTCCTTTTCAAGTGTGGCTCCAATGGAGCCGGGTATTATTTTATACTGGCAGCAGTATACTGGCCGCCTGTTTACTTTGAGGAGGTATACTTGGTAACAGCCTTGGTGCCTTCAGAAACAGCGTGTTTTGCCAGTTCACCAGGCAGAAGAAGACGGACAGCGGTCTGGATTTCCCGGCTGGTGATGGTGGAGCGCTTGTTATAGTGTGCCAGGCGGGATGCCTCGGCAGCGATGCGCTCGAAAATGTCATTCACGAACGAGTTCATGATTGACATGGCCTTGGAGGACACGCCAGTGTCTGGGTGGACTTGCTTGAGCACCTTGTAGATGTAGATGGAGTAGCTCTCCTTCCTCCTGCGCTTCTTCTTCTTGTCGCCCTTGGCAATGGCCTTCTGTGCCTTGCCAGCTTTCTTGGCAGCCTTTCCTGATGCTTTGGGAGGCATAGTGTCGCCGTACTGCTGTGAGAACGAGTGTGCGTTTTCTCAGTTGAAAAGTGGTATATATATTAGCGTGCCTACTCAGGATCAGGAGTCGCCACCTCAGCGAGCGTCCTGATTGGTCCAGACGCGCTCTGGGCCGATCTGATCTCGCGTATATATAGCCGTTTTTCCCAAAATTCACTACTTGCTCGCAGAGCTACCGACGAGGTTAGAGTACTCGCGCTCCTCATTTATCACCAACAACAACAACTACTACTACTACTACTACTACCACAACATCCATTATCATGTCTGGACGCGGCAAGGGAGGAAAGGTGAAGGGAAAGTCAAAGTCCCGTTCCAGTCGTGCTGGACTCCAGTTCCCGGTCGGCAGGATTCATCGCCTTCTAAGGAAAGGCAACTACGCCGAGCGCGTGGGTGCTGGTGCCCCCGTGTACCTTGCGGCAGTTATGGAGTACCTGGCTGCTGAAGTCCTTGAGCTTGCCGGCAATGCCGCCCGTGACAACAAGAAGACTCGCATCATCCCACGTCACCTGCAGCTGGCCATCCGCAACGACGAGGAACTTAACAAGCTCCTCTCCGGAGTCACCATTGCACAGGGTGGCGTGCTGCCCAACATTCAGGCCGTGCTCCTTCCCAAGAAGACTGAGAAGAAGTAAATAAAGGGCCTCCCTCCCCTTCAGCCAATATCACCATCAATCCGGCTCCTCTTCGGAGCCACACGTTCAAACATCTAGAGAGTTGTGTAGACTATACTGGTATATCAATAATAAGCAAGTAGTGTATTTATTTTCGAGTTAGTTATTTGTTATTATTATTATTATTATTTAGTCAGGCACGCAAGTGACCGAGAATAAATATGTATACTATATTTCTACTAATGTACCTGCTGTGTGTCACAGTGGAGAGTTGATTAGATGTGTTGCCTATTGTGATATGTTGAGCGTCTTTTTCATCTCAATGTATATTTTGTTTTATGAGAAACTGAGAACGATGAGGGGCGTGATCATTGAAATAAGTCAATGATAATAATAATAATAATAATAATAATAATAATAATAATAATAATAATAATAATGATAATAATAATAATAATAATAATAATAATAATAATGATAATAATAATAATACTTGGAGAAGACCTGATGAAGTGAGAAAGATGGTTATAATTAATAATGGTTTCTTTTCTTAGCTCAGATAGTGATAGTGAACATGGTTATGAGAAAGTAGTAGTAATAATAGTAGTCTATGGTCCTTCTTTCTTTTCATGTTTGTGGACCTTAAAAAGGTCCGGGAGATGATGTTATTCAATGATGATAATGCAAGCTGAATAGCTGGCACCATCTCAATAATGGAGCGATTTAACCACCAAATCCGTACAGGGTACGGCCCTGACGCTTGAGGGCGTAGACAACGTCCATGGCAGTAACGGTCTTACGCTTGGCGTGCTCG
>NW_026973782.1:150000-155000 GCF_035594125.1 Scylla paramamosain | reverse complement strand
TTTTCTCACCCCCCCAGCTGCTAACTCTGTACAAGGGCCTTATCCGTCCATGTATGGAGTATGCTTCACATGTCTGAGGGGGGTTCCACTCATACTGCTTTTCTAGACAGGGTGGAATCAAAAGCTTTTCGTCTCATCAACTCCTCTCCTCTAACTGACTGTCTTCAGCTTCTCTCTCACCGCCGCAATGTTGCATATCTAGCTGTCTTCTACCGCTATTTTCATGCTAACTGCTCTTCTGATCTTGCTAACTGCATGCCTCCCCTCCTTCCGTGGCCTCGCTGCACAAGACTTTCTTCTTTCTCTCACCTCTATTCTGTCCACTTCTCTAACGCAAGAGTTAACTAGTATTCTCAATCATTCATCCCTTTCTCTGGTAAACTCTGGAACTCCCTGCCTGCTTCCGTATTTCCACCTTCCTATGACTTGAATTCCTTCAAGAGGGAGGTTTCAAGACACTTATTCATCATTTTTTGACCACTGCTTTGACCCCTGTATGGGACTGGCATTTCAGTGGGCATTTTTTTTATTACATTTTTGTTGCCCTTGGCCAGTGTCCTTCCTACATAAAAAAAAAAAAAAAAATAGTAGTAGTAGTAGCAGTAGTAGTAGTAGTAGTAGTAGTAGTAGTAATGCTATTTTTCATATATTTAGTAATTTTTTTTTTTCATATTATTATTTATATTTATATTTTTTGTTTTGTTTTGACATTCATACGAATGCTATAAAGGTGAAGCATAGAAATTTATTTGATTGATTAATTAATTTATATATCTATTTATTTTGATTTTTTAAATTAATTAATTTATTTATTTTTATTATTATTATTTTTTTTTTTTATGTCTCTATGATAAGCAAAGCATTATAGAATTTATGAAAGCACATATCCTCTAGAGTCTTGCCCTACAAAAGATTCTGTAAAGTAAAAAATAAAGGGAATAAGTGTCAGTGACGTTTGATGAATAGAGGAAGGCGTGGCAGAAATTACCATAAAACGTATATAAATGAAAATTTATCTTCCTCGTATTTTCCAACTTGCGTTTGCTTCTTGAAAATTTAACTGGGTGGGTCATATAGCAGACATATTGTTCTTTCCTCCATTGTAGTTTGTTTCCAGCAAGCCCCCTAAATAAAGTTTCTGTTTTTTTTTTTTTTTTTTTTTTTTTTAAGAAATGAGGAATTACATTCTAACGCTGATCACTGAGCGGAGCGTAGACGAGCTGCTATCCTCAAGGACGTTACCTCTCTCTCTCTCTCTCTCTCTCTCTAAATAAGACTTTAAATAAAAAGAATATATATATATATATATATATATATATATATATATATATATATATATATATATATATATATATATATATATATATATATATATATATATATATATATATATATATATATATTAAAAGACAATGAATATCCTCTGGGGAAGGGGTGACAATCCTTATTTAACCCTTAATTTCAGTTGAATTTTGACAAGTCTACGTTAAAATGTTTCCATTTTTCTGCAGTGATAAAGAAACGTAGAGGGGTAGCTAATATATTTAATTGTTAATTGTATTTTTTTTACTTTCTTTTTTTCATTTATTCTTTTATTAATTTTTCTTTTCATTGCTTAATTATGCATTATGCCGACACTGCAGGTTACAATTGCAGATATTGCAAGTATTTTTGACACAATACAAGTACATCCAGCTAAACTATTGCTACAGTATAGAGAGAGTATTTCGATTACATACCTTATTCTTCATCTTCTTTTCTTCTTTTTTTTTTTTAATAAATATAATAATAAATAAATAAGTAAATAGGTATTGTCAAATGAAATCGTCGAGATTACGCAGGGGTTTCGGGCAATACTTGGATGGGTGACTACACAAGCCTCATCTGTCTGAAAAAAAATAAATAAATAAAAAAAATAAGAATAAGAATAGGGAGAATGAACGAAAATTTTAAGTAATAAAGATAACAGTAAGAATTATTATAACAAGAATAAGAAAAATTACAATAAAGGAATATAAAAAAAAAGAAAGAAAGCATCCCATGTCTTTCTTCCTAATTGTCATAGAAGGGTGAATTCTTTTGTATATTTTCCAACATTTCCAATACAACGATATGAATGGGGGAAGAAAGAATAAGAATAATAGAAAGAAGGCCTCCCAACACCTAGTTCTCCGGTCTTGGCCAATTAGCTAACGGCGGGATCAGCGCAGTTAAGCAGGGGGTCCGGGAAGAACTTGGATGGGTGACCACAAAAGCCTCATCTCTCTGAGAATAGAAAAAAATAGCAATAAGAATGAGGAGAATGAACGAAAAACGAAAATAATAAAATAACAATAACAACTATAATAAAAAAAAGAAGATTAAGAATAAAAAGAACAAAAATAAGGGAAAAAAGTAATAATATATCTCTCTTGCTAATTGTCGTAGAATTATGAATGAAGGGTTAATTTTAGTGCATATTTTCCAACATTTTCAGCACAACAATGCAACAACAATACAGGAAAGAATAAGAATAAGAGAAATAAGCCCTCCCAACACCTTGTTCTCCGCTCTTGACCAATCAGCTGACGGCGGGATCAGCAAGGTTAAGCAGGGGGTCCGGGCAGAACTTGGATGGGTGACCGCACAAGCCTCATCTCTCTAAAAGTAGGATAAATAAGAATAAGATAAGGAAGAATAATAAAAAAAAATGAAAATAATAAAGATAACAATATTAATTATGACAAGAATAAGAAAAAAATAGAATAAAAAGAATGAAAAAAATAAGAATATCACAACTTTCTTGCTAATTGTCTTAGAATTTTAAATGACATGTCAGTTCTGCTGTATATTTTCCAAGATTTGTTATGAATGAGGGAAGAAAGAATAAGAATAAGAATAAGAATAAGAACAAAATGAATTAGACTAACAATAATGATCACATCTTTCATGCGGTGACTGCGTGGGCGATGAGCCTCACTGGACGTTTCTGACCAATCACAAGGCAGGGTTGGAGTCGTCGGGCCCACCCGATTCATATATAAAGGGATTTTGTGGGAAGCGCGGGCAGACTCAGCTGAGTGTTCGTTGTGAGTTGTTGTTACCACAACTATGGCACGTACCAAGCAAACGGCTCGCAAGTCCACTGGTGGCAAGGCGCCCCGCAAGCAGCTTGCTACAAAGGCAGCTCGCAAGTCTGCTCCAGCCACTGGAGGTGTCAAGAAACCCCACCGTTACAGGCCTGGAACCGTTGCTCTCCGTGAGATCCGCCGTTATCAGAAGAGCACTGAGCTGCTTATCAGGAAACTGCCTTTCCAGCGCCTGGTGCGTGAAATTGCTCAGGATTTCAAGACTGACCTCCGCTTCCAGTCCTCTGCTGTCATGGCTCTCCAGGAAGCTTCCGAGGCTTACCTCGTGGGTCTGTTTGAGGATACCAACCTGTGCGCCATCCATGCCAAGCGCGTGACTATCATGCCAAAGGACATCCAACTGGCTCGTCGCATCCGTGGCGAGCGTGCCTAAGAAGTCATCCACGAATGATCTTCATAACAGCAATATCTAGGCCCTTTTTAGGGCCAAACATCTCTTTCATTAAAGAATTTTCATAGACAATCTGTTTGGTTTTGTGGAAGAAAATATTTATTTTCCATCTTTCAGTATCAGGTATCGACTTTCAACTCAATATCCTTCCCCCCTTTTTTTTTTTTTATATTATTATTATTATTCCCTCTTCCATGGCCATATCTCTTTCACTTGGGAGAATTTTTATCTTTCTTTATCTCTATTTTTTTTTTATCTTTTCTTTATCTCCACAGAATAATAATCACGATAATAATAAGCATAATAATAATAATAATAATAATAATAATAATAATAATAATAATAATAATAATAATGATACAATAATTATTATAATAATAATCATAATAAAAACAACAATATTAATATTATTAATAATGATAATAATAATAATAATAATAATAATAATAATAATAATAATAATAATAATAAAAATAATAATAATAATAATATTAATAATAATAACAATAATTATAATAATAATGCATTTGTCTATATCGTATCTTTTTTCCTTTTCAAGTGTGGCTCCAATGGAGCCGGGTATTATTTTATACTGGCAGCAGTATACTGGCCGCCTGTTTACTTTGAGGAGGTATACTTGGTAACAGCCTTGGTGCCTTCAGAAACAGCGTGTTTTGCCAGTTCACCAGGCAGAAGAAGACGGACAGCGGTCTGGATTTCCCGGCTGGTGATGGTGGAGCGCTTGTTATAGTGTGCCAGGCGGGATGCCTCGGCAGCGATGCGCTCGAAAATGTCATTCACGAACGAGTTCATGATTGACATGGCCTTGGAGGACACGCCAGTGTCTGGGTGGACTTGCTTGAGCACCTTGTAGATGTAGATGGAGTAGCTCTCCTTCCTCCTGCGCTTCTTCTTCTTGTCGCCCTTGGCAATGGCCTTCTGTGCCTTGCCAGCTTTCTTGGCAGCCTTTCCTGATGCTTTGGGAGGCATAGTGTCGCCGTACTGCTGTGAGAACGAGTGTGCGTTTTCTCAGTTGAAAAGTGGTATATATATTAGCGTGCCTACTCAGGATCAGGAGTCGCCACCTCAGCGAGCGTCCTGATTGGTCCAGACGCGCTCTGGGCCGATCTGATCTCGCGTATATATAGCCGTTTTTCCCAAAATTCACTACTTGCTCGCAGAGCTACCGACGAGGTTAGAGTACTCGCGCTCCTCATTTATCACCAACAACAACAACTACTACTACTACTACTACTACCACAACATCCATTATCATGTCTGGACGCGGCAAGGGAGGAAAGGTGAAGGGAAAGTCAAAGTCCCGTTCCAGTCGTGCTGGACTCCAGTTCCCGGTCGGCAGGATTCATCGCCTTCTAAGGAAAGGCAACTACGCCGAGCGCGTGGGTGCTGGTGCCCCCGTGTACCTTGCGGCAGTTATGGAGTACCTGGCTGCTGAAGTCCTTGAGCTTGCCGGCAATGCC
>NW_026973782.1:140000-145000 GCF_035594125.1 Scylla paramamosain | reverse complement strand
TGCTGGAAGTTTACTTACATTCAACCTGTTCCTAAAAAGGGTGACCGTTCTAATCCCTCAAACTACCATCCTATTGCTTTAATTTCCTGCCTATCTAAAGTTTTTGAATCTATCTTCAACAGGAAGATTCTTAAACATCTATCACTCCACAACCTTCTATCTGATCGCCAGTATGGGTTCCGTCAAGGCCGCTCTACTGGTGATCTTCTGGCTTTCCTTACTGAGTCTTGGTCATCCTCTTTTAGAGATTTTGGTGAAACTTTTGCTGTTGCCTTGGACATAATTATCAAAAGCTTTTGATAGAGTCTGGCACAAAGCTTTGATTTCCAAACTACCCTCCTACGGTTTCTATCCTTCTCTCTGTTTACTTCATCTCAAGTTTCCTTTTTGACCGTTCTATTGCTGCTGTGGTAGACGGTCACTGTTCTTCTCCTAAATCAATTAACAGTGGTGTTCCTCAGGGTTCTGTCCTGTCACCCACTCTCTTCTTATTATTCATTAATGATCTTCTAAACCAAACTTCTTGTCCTATCCACTCCTACGCTGAAGATACCACCCTGCACTTTTCCACGTCTTTTCATAGACGTCCAACCCTTCAGGAGGTAAACATATCACGCAGGGAAGCCACAGAACGCCTGACTTCTGATCTTTCTAAAATTTCTCATTGGGGCAGAACAAACTTGATATTGTTCAATGCCTCAAAAAATCAATTCCTCCATCTATCAACTCGACACAACCTTCCAGACAACTATCCCCTCTTCTTCAATGACACTCAACTGTCCCCCTCTTCTACATTGAACATCCTCGGTCTGTCCTTTACTTATAATCTGAACTGGAAACTTCACATCTCATCTCTAGCTAAAACAGCTTTTATGAAGTTAGGTGTTCTGAGACGTCTCCGCCAGTTTTTCTCACCCCCCCAGCTGCTAACTCTGTACAAGGGCCTTATCCGTCCATGTATGGAGTATGCTTCACATGTCTGAGGGGGGTTCCACTCATACTGCTTTTCTAGACAGGGTGGAATCAAAAGCTTTTCGTCTCATCAACTCCTCTCCTCTAACTGACTGTCTTCAGCTTCTCTCTCACCGCCGCAATGTTGCATATCTAGCTGTCTTCTACCGCTATTTTCATGCTAACTGCTCTTCTGATCTTGCTAACTGCATGCCTCCCCTCCTTCCGTGGCCTCGCTGCACAAGACTTTCTTCTTTCTCTCACCTCTATTCTGTCCACTTCTCTAACGCAAGAGTTAACTAGTATTCTCAATCATTCATCCCTTTCTCTGGTAAACTCTGGAACTCCCTGCCTGCTTCCGTATTTCCACCTTCCTATGACTTGAATTCCTTCAAGAGGGAGGTTTCAAGACACTTATTCATCATTTTTTGACCACTGCTTTGACCCCTGTATGGGACTGGCATTTCAGTGGGCATTTTTTTTATTACATTTTTGTTGCCCTTGGCCAGTGTCCTTCCTACATAAAAAAAAAAAAAAAATAGTAGTAGTAGTAGCAGTAGTAGTAGTAGTAGTAGTAGTAGTAGTAATGCTATTTTTCATATATTTAGTAATTTTTTTTTTTCATATTATTATTTATATTTATATTTTTTGTTTTGTTTTGACATTCATACGAATGCTATAAAGGTGAAGCATAGAAATTTATTTGATTGATTAATTAATTTATATATCTATTTATTTTGATTTTTTAAATTAATTAATTTATTTATTTTTATTATTATTATTTTTTTTTTTTATGTCTCTATGATAAGCAAAGCATTATAGAATTTATGAAAGCACATATCCTCTAGAGTCTTGCCCTACAAAAGATTCTGTAAAGTAAAAAATAAAGGGAATAAGTGTCAGTGACGTTTGATGAATAGAGGAAGGCGTGGCAGAAATTACCATAAAACGTATATAAATGAAAATTTATCTTCCTCGTATTTTCCAACTTGCGTTTGCTTCTTGAAAATTTAACTGGGTGGGTCATATAGCAGACATATTGTTCTTTCCTCCATTGTAGTTTGTTTCCAGCAAGCCCCCTAAATAAAGTTTCTGTTTTTTTTTTTTTTTTTTTTTTTTTAAAGAAATGAGGAATTACATTCTAACGCTGATCACTGAGCGGAGCGTAGACGAGCTGCTATCCTCAAGGACGTTACCTCTCTCTCTCTCTCTCTCTCTCTCTAAATAAGACTTTAAATAAAAAGAATATATATATATATATATATATATATATATATATATATATATATATATATATATATATATATATATATATATATATATATATATATATATATATATATATATATATATATATATATATATATTAAAAGACAATGAATATCCTCTGGGGAAGGGGTGACAATCCTTATTTAACCCTTAATTTCAGTTGAATTTTGACAAGTCTACGTTAAAATGTTTCCATTTTTCTGCAGTGATAAAGAAACGTAGAGGGGTAGCTAATATATTTAATTGTTAATTGTATCTTTTTTTCTTTCTTTTTTTCATTTATTCTTTTATTAATTTTTCTTTTCATTGCTTAATTATGCATTATGCCGACACTGCAGGTTACAATTGCAGATATTGCAAGTATTTTTGACACAATACAAGTACATCCAGCTAAACTATTGCTACAGTATAGAGAGAGTATTTCGATTACATACCTTATTCTTCATCTTCTTTTCTTCTTTTTTTTTTTTAATAAATATAATAATAAATAAATAAGTAAATAGGTATTGTCAAATGAAATCGTCGAGATTACGCAGGGGTTTCGGGCAATACTTGGATGGGTGACTACACAAGCCTCATCTGTCTGAAAAAAAATAAATAAATAAAAAAAATAAGAATAAGAATAGGGAGAATGAACGAAAATTTTAAGTAATAAAGATAACAGTAAGAATTATTATAACAAGAATAAGAAAAATTACAATAAAGGAATATAAAAAAAAAGAAAGAAAGCATCCCATGTCTTTCTTCCTAATTGTCATAGAAGGGTGAATTCTTTTGTATATTTTCCAACATTTCCAATACAACGATATGAATGGGGGAAGAAAGAATAAGAATAATAGAAAGAAGGCCTCCCAACACCTAGTTCTCCGGTCTTGGCCAATTAGCTAACGGCGGGATCAGCGCAGTTAAGCAGGGGGTCCGGGAAGAACTTGGATGGGTGACCACAAAAGCCTCATCTCTCTGAGAATAGAAAAAAATAGCAATAAGAATGAGGAGAATGAACGAAAAACGAAAATAATAAAATAACAATAACAACTATAATAAAAAAAAGAAGATTAAGAATAAAAAGAACAAAAATAAGGGAAAAAAGTAATAATATATCTCTCTTGCTAATTGTCGTAGAATTATGAATGAAGGGTTAATTTTAGTGCATATTTTCCAACATTTTCAGCACAACAATGCAACAACAATACAGGAAAGAATAAGAATAAGAGAAATAAGCCCTCCCAACACCTTGTTCTCCGCTCTTGACCAATCAGCTGACGGCGGGATCAGCAAGGTTAAGCAGGGGGTCCGGGCAGAACTTGGATGGGTGACCGCACAAGCCTCATCTCTCTAAAAGTAGGATAAATAAGAATAAGATAAGGAAGAATAATAAAAAAAAATGAAAATAATAAAGATAACAATATTAATTATGACAAGAATAAGAAAAAAATAGAATAAAAAGAATGAAAAAAATAAGAATATCACAACTTTCTTGCTAATTGTCTTAGAATTTTAAATGACATGTCAGTTCTGCTGTATATTTTCCAAGATTTGTTATGAATGAGGGAAGAAAGAATAAGAATAAGAATAAGAATAAGAACAAAATGAATTAGACTAACAATAATGATCACATCTTTCATGCGGTGACTGCGTGGGCGATGAGCCTCACTGGACGTTTCTGACCAATCACAAGGCAGGGTTGGAGTCGTCGGGCCCACCCGATTCATATATAAAGGGATTTTGTGGGAAGCGCGGGCAGACTCAGCTGAGTGTTCGTTGTGAGTTGTTGTTACCACAACTATGGCACGTACCAAGCAAACGGCTCGCAAGTCCACTGGTGGCAAGGCGCCCCGCAAGCAGCTTGCTACAAAGGCAGCTCGCAAGTCTGCTCCAGCCACTGGAGGTGTCAAGAAACCCCACCGTTACAGGCCTGGAACCGTTGCTCTCCGTGAGATCCGCCGTTATCAGAAGAGCACTGAGCTGCTTATCAGGAAACTGCCTTTCCAGCGCCTGGTGCGTGAAATTGCTCAGGATTTCAAGACTGACCTCCGCTTCCAGTCCTCTGCTGTCATGGCTCTCCAGGAAGCTTCCGAGGCTTACCTCGTGGGTCTGTTTGAGGATACCAACCTGTGCGCCATCCATGCCAAGCGCGTGACTATCATGCCAAAGGACATCCAACTGGCTCGTCGCATCCGTGGCGAGCGTGCCTAAGAAGTCATCCACGAATGATCTTCATAACAGCAATATCTAGGCCCTTTTTAGGGCCAAACATCTCTTTCATTAAAGAATTTTCATAGACAATCTGTTTGGTTTTGTGGAAGAAAATATTTATTTTCCATCTTTCAGTATCAGGTATCGACTTTCAACTCAATATCCTTCCCCCCTTTTTTTTTTTTTATATTATTATTATTATTCCCTCTTCCATGGCCATATCTCTTTCACTTGGGAGAATTTTTATCTTTCTTTATCTCTATTTTTTTTTTATCTTTTCTTTATCTCCACAGAATAATAATCACGATAATAATAAGCATAATAATAATAATAATAATAATAATAATAATAATAATAATAATAATAATAATAATGATACAATAATTATTATAATAATAATCATAATAAAAACAACAATATTAATATTATTAATAATGATAATAATAATAATAATAATAATAATAATAATAATAATAATAATAATAATAAAAATAATAATAATAATAATATTAATAATAATAACAATAATTATAATAATAATGCATTTGTCTATATCGTATCTTTTTTCCTTTTCAAGTGTGGCT
>NW_026973782.1:127500-135000 GCF_035594125.1 Scylla paramamosain | reverse complement strand
TGTTTTTCTTCCTCCTTTCTTTTTATTGTTGTTCCTAACCTAACCTAACTTAACTTCACCTAACCTGACTAACCTAATCTAACTTAAATTAACATTACCTAACCTAATGTAACCAAACTTCACCTAAATGAACCTAACCTATAATATCCTAAATTAACCTAACCTAAATTAAGCAAAGCTGGCCTAACCTAACCTAACATAACCTAACTTAACCTAACCTAACCTAACATAACGTAACATCACCTAAACTACCCTAAACTAACACTAACAACCTAACCTAAATTAACCTAACCTAACCTAACTTAACCTGACCTGACCTAATCTAACCTAACTTCGCCTTACTTGAATTACATTCAAGTATCGATCAGTCAGTGGAGCCGAGGCTTGCTGGTTTTTCCCATCCTTCACAACCCAACCGACACATATACACACACACACATTCTCTCTCTCTCTCTCTCTCTCTCTCTCTCTCTCTCTCTCTCTCTCTCTCTCTCTCTCTCTCTCTCTCTCTCTCTCTCTCTCTCTCTAACTCCCTTCGTGATTTCTGGCATCTAGCCAAAAAGTATCTCCAATAACTTTGCTGCTTCTTCTTTCCCTACTCTATTTCAACCAGATGGCACCACTGCTATCGCATCTATTTCTAAAGCTGAAATCTTTGCTCAAACCTTTGCTAAAAATTCTACATTGGACGATTCTGGGCTTGTTCCTCCCTCTCCTCCACCCTCTGACAACTTCATGCCACCTATTAAAATTCTTCGCAATGATGTTTTCCATGCCCTCGCTGGCCTAAACCCTCGGAAGGCTTATGGACCGGATGGGGTCCCTCCTATTGTTCTCCGAAACAATGCCTCCATGCTTGCACCTTGCCTATTCAAATTCTTTCAGCTCTGTCTGTCAACACTACCTTTCCTTCTTGCTGGAAGTTTACTTACATTCAACCTGTTCCTAAAAAGGGTGACCGTTCTAATCCCTCAAACTACCATCCTATTGCTTTAATTTCCTGCCTATCTAAAGTTTTTGAATCTATCTTCAACAGGAAGATTCTTAAACATCTATCACTCCACAACCTTCTATCTGATCGCCAGTATGGGTTCCGTCAAGGCCGCTCTACTGGTGATCTTCTGGCTTTCCTTACTGAGTCTTGGTCATCCTCTTTTAGAGATTTTGGTGAAACTTTTGCTGTTGCCTTGGACATAATTATCAAAAGCTTTTGATAGAGTCTGGCACAAAGCTTTGATTTCCAAACTACCCTCCTACGGTTTCTATCCTTCTCTCTGTTTACTTCATCTCAAGTTTCCTTTTTGACCGTTCTATTGCTGCTGTGGTAGACGGTCACTGTTCTTCTCCTAAATCAATTAACAGTGGTGTTCCTCAGGGTTCTGTCCTGTCACCCACTCTCTTCTTATTATTCATTAATGATCTTCTAAACCAAACTTCTTGTCCTATCCACTCCTACGCTGAAGATACCACCCTGCACTTTTCCACGTCTTTTCATAGACGTCCAACCCTTCAGGAGGTAAACATATCACGCAGGGAAGCCACAGAACGCCTGACTTCTGATCTTTCTAAAATTTCTCATTGGGGCAGAACAAACTTGATATTGTTCAATGCCTCAAAAAATCAATTCCTCCATCTATCAACTCGACACAACCTTCCAGACAACTATCCCCTCTTCTTCAATGACACTCAACTGTCCCCCTCTTCTACATTGAACATCCTCGGTCTGTCCTTTACTTATAATCTGAACTGGAAACTTCACATCTCATCTCTAGCTAAAACAGCTTTTATGAAGTTAGGTGTTCTGAGACGTCTCCGCCAGTTTTTCTCACCCCCCCAGCTGCTAACTCTGTACAAGGGCCTTATCCGTCCATGTATGGAGTATGCTTCACATGTCTGAGGGGGGTTCCACTCATACTGCTTTTCTAGACAGGGTGGAATCAAAAGCTTTTCGTCTCATCAACTCCTCTCCTCTAACTGACTGTCTTCAGCTTCTCTCTCACCGCCGCAATGTTGCATATCTAGCTGTCTTCTACCGCTATTTTCATGCTAACTGCTCTTCTGATCTTGCTAACTGCATGCCTCCCCTCCTTCCGTGGCCTCGCTGCACAAGACTTTCTTCTTTCTCTCACCTCTATTCTGTCCACTTCTCTAACGCAAGAGTTAACTAGTATTCTCAATCATTCATCCCTTTCTCTGGTAAACTCTGGAACTCCCTGCCTGCTTCCGTATTTCCACCTTCCTATGACTTGAATTCCTTCAAGAGGGAGGTTTCAAGACACTTATTCATCATTTTTTGACCACTGCTTTGACCCCTGTATGGGACTGGCATTTCAGTGGGCATTTTTTTTATTACATTTTTGTTGCCCTTGGCCAGTGTCCTTCCTACATAAAAAAAAAAAAAAAAATAGTAGTAGTAGTAGCAGTAGTAGTAGTAGTAGTAGTAGTAGTAGTAATGCTATTTTTCATATATTTAGTAATTTTTTTTTTTCATATTATTATTTATATTTATATTTTTTGTTTTGTTTTGACATTCATACGAATGCTATAAAGGTGAAGCATAGAAATTTATTTGATTGATTAATTAATTTATATATCTATTTATTTTGATTTTTTAAATTAATTAATTTATTTATTTTTATTATTATTATTTTTTTTTTTTATGTCTCTATGATAAGCAAAGCATTATAGAATTTATGAAAGCACATATCCTCTAGAGTCTTGCCCTACAAAAGATTCTGTAAAGTAAAAAATAAAGGGAATAAGTGTCAGTGACGTTTGATGAATAGAGGAAGGCGTGGCAGAAATTACCATAAAACGTATATAAATGAAAATTTATCTTCCTCGTATTTTCCAACTTGCGTTTGCTTCTTGAAAATTTAACTGGGTGGGTCATATAGCAGACATATTGTTCTTTCCTCCATTGTAGTTTGTTTCCAGCAAGCCCCCTAAATAAAGTTTCTGTTTTTTTTTTTTTTTTTTTTTTTTTTAAAGAAATGAGGAATTACATTCTAACGCTGATCACTGAGCGGAGCGTAGACGAGCTGCTATCCTCAAGGACGTTACCTCTCTCTCTCTCTCTCTCTCTCTCTAAATAAGACTTTAAATAAAAAGAATATATATATATATATATATATATATATATATATATATATATATATATATATATATATATATATATATATATATATATATATATATATATATATATATATATATATATATTAAAAGACAATGAATATCCTCTGGGGAAGGGGTGACAATCCTTATTTAACCCTTAATTTCAGTTGAATTTTGACAAGTCTACGTTAAAATGTTTCCATTTTTCTGCAGTGATAAAGAAACGTAGAGGGGTAGCTAATATATTTAATTGTTAATTGTATCTTTTTTTCTTTCTTTTTTTCATTTATTCTTTTATTAATTTTTCTTTTCATTGCTTAATTATGCATTATGCCGACACTGCAGGTTACAATTGCAGATATTGCAAGTATTTTTGACACAATACAAGTACATCCAGCTAAACTATTGCTACAGTATAGAGAGAGTATTTCGATTACATACCTTATTCTTCATCTTCTTTTCTTCTTTTTTTTTTTTAATAAATATAATAATAAATAAATAAGTAAATAGGTATTGTCAAATGAAATCGTCGAGATTACGCAGGGGTTTCGGGCAATACTTGGATGGGTGACTACACAAGCCTCATCTGTCTGAAAAAAAATAAATAAATAAAAAAAATAAGAATAAGAATAGGGAGAATGAACGAAAATTTTAAGTAATAAAGATAACAGTAAGAATTATTATAACAAGAATAAGAAAAATTACAATAAAGGAATATAAAAAAAAAGAAAGAAAGCATCCCATGTCTTTCTTCCTAATTGTCATAGAAGGGTGAATTCTTTTGTATATTTTCCAACATTTCCAATACAACGATATGAATGGGGGAAGAAAGAATAAGAATAATAGAAAGAAGGCCTCCCAACACCTAGTTCTCCGGTCTTGGCCAATTAGCTAACGGCGGGATCAGCGCAGTTAAGCAGGGGGTCCGGGAAGAACTTGGATGGGTGACCACAAAAGCCTCATCTCTCTGAGAATAGAAAAAAATAGCAATAAGAATGAGGAGAATGAACGAAAAACGAAAATAATAAAATAACAATAACAACTATAATAAAAAAAAGAAGATTAAGAATAAAAAGAACAAAAATAAGGGAAAAAAGTAATAATATATCTCTCTTGCTAATTGTCGTAGAATTATGAATGAAGGGTTAATTTTAGTGCATATTTTCCAACATTTTCAGCACAACAATGCAACAACAATACAGGAAAGAATAAGAATAAGAGAAATAAGCCCTCCCAACACCTTGTTCTCCGCTCTTGACCAATCAGCTGACGGCGGGATCAGCAAGGTTAAGCAGGGGGTCCGGGCAGAACTTGGATGGGTGACCGCACAAGCCTCATCTCTCTAAAAGTAGGATAAATAAGAATAAGATAAGGAAGAATAATAAAAAAAAATGAAAATAATAAAGATAACAATATTAATTATGACAAGAATAAGAAAAAAATAGAATAAAAAGAATGAAAAAAATAAGAATATCACAACTTTCTTGCTAATTGTCTTAGAATTTTAAATGACATGTCAGTTCTGCTGTATATTTTCCAAGATTTGTTATGAATGAGGGAAGAAAGAATAAGAATAAGAATAAGAATAAGAACAAAATGAATTAGACTAACAATAATGATCACATCTTTCATGCGGTGACTGCGTGGGCGATGAGCCTCACTGGACGTTTCTGACCAATCACAAGGCAGGGTTGGAGTCGTCGGGCCCACCCGATTCATATATAAAGGGATTTTGTGGGAAGCGCGGGCAGACTCAGCTGAGTGTTCGTTGTGAGTTGTTGTTACCACAACTATGGCACGTACCAAGCAAACGGCTCGCAAGTCCACTGGTGGCAAGGCGCCCCGCAAGCAGCTTGCTACAAAGGCAGCTCGCAAGTCTGCTCCAGCCACTGGAGGTGTCAAGAAACCCCACCGTTACAGGCCTGGAACCGTTGCTCTCCGTGAGATCCGCCGTTATCAGAAGAGCACTGAGCTGCTTATCAGGAAACTGCCTTTCCAGCGCCTGGTGCGTGAAATTGCTCAGGATTTCAAGACTGACCTCCGCTTCCAGTCCTCTGCTGTCATGGCTCTCCAGGAAGCTTCCGAGGCTTACCTCGTGGGTCTGTTTGAGGATACCAACCTGTGCGCCATCCATGCCAAGCGCGTGACTATCATGCCAAAGGACATCCAACTGGCTCGTCGCATCCGTGGCGAGCGTGCCTAAGAAGTCATCCACGAATGATCTTCATAACAGCAATATCTAGGCCCTTTTTAGGGCCAAACATCTCTTTCATTAAAGAATTTTCATAGACAATCTGTTTGGTTTTGTGGAAGAAAATATTTATTTTCCATCTTTCAGTATCAGGTATCGACTTTCAACTCAATATCCTTCCCCCCTTTTTTTTTTTTTATATTATTATTATTATTCCCTCTTCCATGGCCATATCTCTTTCACTTGGGAGAATTTTTATCTTTCTTTATCTCTATTTTTTTTTTATCTTTTCTTTATCTCCACAGAATAATAATCACGATAATAATAAGCATAATAATAATAATAATAATAATAATAATAATAATAATAATAATAATAATAATAATGATACAATAATTATTATAATAATAATCATAATAAAAACAACAATATTAATATTATTAATAATGATAATAATAATAATAATAATAATAATAATAATAATAATAATAATAATAATAAAAATAATAATAATAATAATATTAATAATAATAACAATAATTATAATAATAATGCATTTGTCTATATCGTATCTTTTTTCCTTTTCAAGTGTGGCTCCAATGGAGCCGGGTATTATTTTATACTGGCAGCAGTATACTGGCCGCCTGTTTACTTGGAGGAGGTATACTTGGTAACAGCCTTGGTGCCTTCAGAAACAGCGTGTTTTGCCAGTTCACCAGGCAGAAGAAGACGGACAGCGGTCTGGATTTCCCGGCTGGTGATGGTGGAGCGCTTGTTATAGTGTGCCAGGCGGGATGCCTCGGCAGCGATGCGCTCGAAAATGTCATTCACGAACGAGTTCATGATTGACATGGCCTTGGAGGACACGCCAGTGTCTGGGTGGACTTGCTTGAGCACCTTGTAGATGTAGATGGAGTAGCTCTCCTTCCTCCTGCGCTTCTTCTTCTTGTCGCCCTTGGCAATGGCCTTCTGTGCCTTGCCAGCTTTCTTGGCAGCCTTTCCTGATGCTTTGGGAGGCATAGTGTCGCCGTACTGCTGTGAGAACGAGTGTGCGTTTTCTCAGTTGAAAAGTGGTATATATATTAGCGTGCCTACTCAGGATCAGGAGTCGCCACCTCAGCGAGCGTCCTGATTGGTCCAGACGCGCTCTGGGCCGATCTGATCTCGCGTATATATAGCCGTTTTTCCCAAAATTCACTACTTGCTCGCAGAGCTACCGACGAGGTTAGAGTACTCGCGCTCCTCATTTATCACCAACAACAACAACTACTACTACTACTACTACTACCACAACATCCATTATCATGTCTGGACGCGGCAAGGGAGGAAAGGTGAAGGGAAAGTCAAAGTCCCGTTCCAGTCGTGCTGGACTCCAGTTCCCGGTCGGCAGGATTCATCGCCTTCTAAGGAAAGGCAACTACGCCGAGCGCGTGGGTGCTGGTGCCCCCGTGTACCTTGCGGCAGTTATGGAGTACCTGGCTGCTGAAGTCCTTGAGCTTGCCGGCAATGCCGCCCGTGACAACAAGAAGACTCGCATCATCCCACGTCACCTGCAGCTGGCCATCCGCAACGACGAGGAACTTAACAAGCTCCTCTCCGGAGTCACCATTGCACAGGGTGGCGTGCTGCCCAACATTCAGGCCGTGCTCCTTCCCAAGAAGACTGAGAAGAAGTAAATAAAGGGCCTCCCTCCCCTTCAGCCAATATCACCATCAATCCGGCTCCTCTTCGGAGCCACACGTTCAAACATCTAGAGAGTTGTGTAGACTATACTGGTATATCAATAATAAGCAAGTAGTGTATTTATTTTCGAGTTAGTTATTTGTTATTATTATTATTATTATTTAGTCAGGCACGCAAGTGACCGAGAATAAATATGTATACTATATTTCTACTAATGTACCTGCTGTGTGTCACAGTGGAGAGTTGATTAGATGTGTTGCCTATTGTGATATGTTGAGCGTCTTTTTCATCTCAATGTATATTTTGTTTTATGAGAAACTGAGAACGATGAGGGGCGTGATCATTGAAATAAGTCAATGATAATAATAATAATAATAATAATAATAATAATAATAATAATAATAATAATAATGATAATAATAATAATAATAATAATAATAATAATAATGATAATAATAATAATACTTGGAGAAGACCTGATGAAGTGAGAAAGATGGTTATAATTAATA
>NW_026973782.1:112500-122500 GCF_035594125.1 Scylla paramamosain | reverse complement strand
ACAAACTTGATATTGTTCAATGCCTCAAAAAATCAATTCCTCCATCTATCAACTCGACACAACCTTCCAGACAACTATCCCCTCTTCTTCAATGACACTCAACTGTCCCCCTCTTCTACATTGAACATCCTCGGTCTGTCCTTTACTTATAATCTGAACTGGAAACTTCACATCTCATCTCTAGCTAAAACAGCTTTTATGAAGTTAGGTGTTCTGAGACGTCTCCGCCAGTTTTTCTCACCCCCCCAGCTGCTAACTCTGTACAAGGGCCTTATCCGTCCATGTATGGAGTATGCTTCACATGTCTGAGGGGGGTTCCACTCATACTGCTTTTCTAGACAGGGTGGAATCAAAAGCTTTTCGTCTCATCAACTCCTCTCCTCTAACTGACTGTCTTCAGCTTCTCTCTCACCGCCGCAATGTTGCATATCTAGCTGTCTTCTACCGCTATTTTCATGCTAACTGCTCTTCTGATCTTGCTAACTGCATGCCTCCCCTCCTTCCGTGGCCTCGCTGCACAAGACTTTCTTCTTTCTCTCACCTCTATTCTGTCCACTTCTCTAACGCAAGAGTTAACTAGTATTCTCAATCATTCATCCCTTTCTCTGGTAAACTCTGGAACTCCCTGCCTGCTTCCGTATTTCCACCTTCCTATGACTTGAATTCCTTCAAGAGGGAGGTTTCAAGACACTTATTCATCATTTTTTGACCACTGCTTTGACCCCTGTATGGGACTGGCATTTCAGTGGGCATTTTTTTTATTACATTTTTGTTGCCCTTGGCCAGTGTCCTTCCTACATAAAAAAAAAAAAAAAAATAGTAGTAGTAGTAGCAGTAGTAGTAGTAGTAGTAGTAGTAGTAGTAATGCTATTTTTCATATATTTAGTAATTTTTTTTTTTCATATTATTATTTATATTTATATTTTTTGTTTTGTTTTGACATTCATACGAATGCTATAAAGGTGAAGCATAGAAATTTATTTGATTGATTAATTAATTTATATATCTATTTATTTTGATTTTTTAAATTAATTAATTTATTTATTTTTATTATTATTATTTTTTTTTTTTATGTCTCTATGATAAGCAAAGCATTATAGAATTTATGAAAGCACATATCCTCTAGAGTCTTGCCCTACAAAAGATTCTGTAAAGTAAAAAATAAAGGGAATAAGTGTCAGTGACGTTTGATGAATAGAGGAAGGCGTGGCAGAAATTACCATAAAACGTATATAAATGAAAATTTATCTTCCTCGTATTTTCCAACTTGCGTTTGCTTCTTGAAAATTTAACTGGGTGGGTCATATAGCAGACATATTGTTCTTTCCTCCATTGTAGTTTGTTTCCAGCAAGCCCCCTAAATAAAGTTTCTGTTTTTTTTTTTTTTTTTTTTTTTTTTAAAGAAATGAGGAATTACATTCTAACGCTGATCACTGAGCGGAGCGTAGACGAGCTGCTATCCTCAAGGACGTTACCTCTCTCTCTCTCTCTCTCTCTCTCTAAATAAGACTTTAAATAAAAAGAATATATATATATATATATATATATATATATATATATATATATATATATATATATATATATATATATATATATATATATATATATATATATATATATATATATATATATATATTAAAAGACAATGAATATCCTCTGGGGAAGGGGTGACAATCCTTATTTAACCCTTAATTTCAGTTGAATTTTGACAAGTCTACGTTAAAATGTTTCCATTTTTCTGCAGTGATAAAGAAACGTAGAGGGGTAGCTAATATATTTAATTGTTAATTGTATCTTTTTTTCTTTCTTTTTTTCATTTATTCTTTTATTAATTTTTCTTTTCATTGCTTAATTATGCATTATGCCGACACTGCAGGTTACAATTGCAGATATTGCAAGTATTTTTGACACAATACAAGTACATCCAGCTAAACTATTGCTACAGTATAGAGAGAGTATTTCGATTACATACCTTATTCTTCATCTTCTTTTCTTCTTTTTTTTTTTTAATAAATATAATAATAAATAAATAAGTAAATAGGTATTGTCAAATGAAATCGTCGAGATTACGCAGGGGTTTCGGGCAATACTTGGATGGGTGACTACACAAGCCTCATCTGTCTGAAAAAAAATAAATAAATAAAAAAAATAAGAATAAGAATAGGGAGAATGAACGAAAATTTTAAGTAATAAAGATAACAGTAAGAATTATTATAACAAGAATAAGAAAAATTACAATAAAGGAATATAAAAAAAAAGAAAGAAAGCATCCCATGTCTTTCTTCCTAATTGTCATAGAAGGGTGAATTCTTTTGTATATTTTCCAACATTTCCAATACAACGATATGAATGGGGGAAGAAAGAATAAGAATAATAGAAAGAAGGCCTCCCAACACCTAGTTCTCCGGTCTTGGCCAATTAGCTAACGGCGGGATCAGCGCAGTTAAGCAGGGGGTCCGGGAAGAACTTGGATGGGTGACCACAAAAGCCTCATCTCTCTGAGAATAGAAAAAAATAGCAATAAGAATGAGGAGAATGAACGAAAAACGAAAATAATAAAATAACAATAACAACTATAATAAAAAAAAGAAGATTAAGAATAAAAAGAACAAAAATAAGGGAAAAAAGTAATAATATATCTCTCTTGCTAATTGTCGTAGAATTATGAATGAAGGGTTAATTTTAGTGCATATTTTCCAACATTTTCAGCACAACAATGCAACAACAATACAGGAAAGAATAAGAATAAGAGAAATAAGCCCTCCCAACACCTTGTTCTCCGCTCTTGACCAATCAGCTGACGGCGGGATCAGCAAGGTTAAGCAGGGGGTCCGGGCAGAACTTGGATGGGTGACCGCACAAGCCTCATCTCTCTAAAAGTAGGATAAATAAGAATAAGATAAGGAAGAATAATAAAAAAAAATGAAAATAATAAAGATAACAATATTAATTATGACAAGAATAAGAAAAAAATAGAATAAAAAGAATGAAAAAAATAAGAATATCACAACTTTCTTGCTAATTGTCTTAGAATTTTAAATGACATGTCAGTTCTGCTGTATATTTTCCAAGATTTGTTATGAATGAGGGAAGAAAGAATAAGAATAAGAATAAGAATAAGAACAAAATGAATTAGACTAACAATAATGATCACATCTTTCATGCGGTGACTGCGTGGGCGATGAGCCTCACTGGACGTTTCTGACCAATCACAAGGCAGGGTTGGAGTCGTCGGGCCCACCCGATTCATATATAAAGGGATTTTGTGGGAAGCGCGGGCAGACTCAGCTGAGTGTTCGTTGTGAGTTGTTGTTACCACAACTATGGCACGTACCAAGCAAACGGCTCGCAAGTCCACTGGTGGCAAGGCGCCCCGCAAGCAGCTTGCTACAAAGGCAGCTCGCAAGTCTGCTCCAGCCACTGGAGGTGTCAAGAAACCCCACCGTTACAGGCCTGGAACCGTTGCTCTCCGTGAGATCCGCCGTTATCAGAAGAGCACTGAGCTGCTTATCAGGAAACTGCCTTTCCAGCGCCTGGTGCGTGAAATTGCTCAGGATTTCAAGACTGACCTCCGCTTCCAGTCCTCTGCTGTCATGGCTCTCCAGGAAGCTTCCGAGGCTTACCTCGTGGGTCTGTTTGAGGATACCAACCTGTGCGCCATCCATGCCAAGCGCGTGACTATCATGCCAAAGGACATCCAACTGGCTCGTCGCATCCGTGGCGAGCGTGCCTAAGAAGTCATCCACGAATGATCTTCATAACAGCAATATCTAGGCCCTTTTTAGGGCCAAACATCTCTTTCATTAAAGAATTTTCATAGACAATCTGTTTGGTTTTGTGGAAGAAAATATTTATTTTCCATCTTTCAGTATCAGGTATCGACTTTCAACTCAATATCCTTCCCCCCTTTTTTTTTTTTTATATTATTATTATTATTCCCTCTTCCATGGCCATATCTCTTTCACTTGGGAGAATTTTTATCTTTCTTTATCTCTATTTTTTTTTTATCTTTTCTTTATCTCCACAGAATAATAATCACGATAATAATAAGCATAATAATAATAATAATAATAATAATAATAATAATAATAATAATAATAATAATAATAATGATACAATAATTATTATAATAATAATCATAATAAAAACAACAATATTAATATTATTAATAATGATAATAATAATAATAATAATAATAATAATAATAATAATAATAATAATAAAAATAATAATAATAATAATATTAATAATAATAACAATAATTATAATAATAATGCATTTGTCTATATCGTATCTTTTTTCCTTTTCAAGTGTGGCTCCAATGGAGCCGGGTATTATTTTATACTGGCAGCAGTATACTGGCCGCCTGTTTACTTTGAGGAGGTATACTTGGTAACAGCCTTGGTGCCTTCAGAAACAGCGTGTTTTGCCAGTTCACCAGGCAGAAGAAGACGGACAGCGGTCTGGATTTCCCGGCTGGTGATGGTGGAGCGCTTGTTATAGTGTGCCAGGCGGGATGCCTCGGCAGCGATGCGCTCGAAAATGTCATTCACGAACGAGTTCATGATTGACATGGCCTTGGAGGACACGCCAGTGTCTGGGTGGACTTGCTTGAGCACCTTGTAGATGTAGATGGAGTAGCTCTCCTTCCTCCTGCGCTTCTTCTTCTTGTCGCCCTTGGCAATGGCCTTCTGTGCCTTGCCAGCTTTCTTGGCAGCCTTTCCTGATGCTTTGGGAGGCATAGTGTCGCCGTACTGCTGTGAGAACGAGTGTGCGTTTTCTTTATTTTTTTATTGAGGAAGTGGATGTTATAAAGGAGCGGGGGTGGGGGTAGGTGAGAGGACGGGAAAAAGTGTGTGAAATAAATGAAATACAGTTGGAGGTAGAAAGTGTCCGGGCGGTCCGGGAAGCTTTTTTTTTTTTTTTTTTTTCCCAAGTGATGAAGGATACATTATGTATAGTACATACATGATAATACACATGATATATAAACTATTTTGCATAACATTGTAGTTATATATATCAAGGTGGAGAGCAAAAACATATTATATGTACGTAAATCTTAAAAAATAAGTAATATAACGTGACATGAAAGCAAAAATTATGTAGTACAAGAAATACACATATATGATACATTGCACAACATTGTATATTAGATATTACCTAGTGAAGGGCAAGACATAGTAAATATTTGTAACAAATAATACAGAAACACATAACGTAACATGATAACGAAAGTTTTGTAATACAAATAACGTAACATGATAACGAAGGTTTTGTAATACAAGAAACAGGAGCAGCTTGTTGAGGAACAATAAACATTGAGAGTGCAATAATTAAAGTGTCATAATTTATAGATTTTATATAAATAAATGAGTAAATAAAAAAGGAAAACACAAGGATGTACAATAAACATTGAGAGTGCAATAATTAAAGTGTCATAATTTATAGATTTTATATAAATAAATGAGTAAATAAAAAAGGAAAACACAAGGATGTACATAAGGGAAGTTATGGGTTTGGTTTAACTCATCTATCGGTACCGGGGTGCAGGGCTGGGGTCCATCTCGAGTGTCAACAGGCTCCGTGGAAACCATGCATGTTGGTGGTTGGGGGCCTCTCTGTGTAGTTCCTGTAGGGCAGAGAACTGTTCCCAGCCCATTTCCTCCAGTCTTTGCCAGACTCTGTACGCCAGGGCGTGGAGCCTGACGTTGAGGGCTGGGATGGAGGCCTCCTCGTGCATGGCTTCCGCTGTTTGGAAGTCGTCCCAGCGAACGTCCAGAGCAAATCGTAGGGCTGCGTTCTGCACTCGCTGGAGCCTGCTGATGGCGTATTTGCTGAAGGCGTGCGTGGGGACAGGGGGATATGTGAGAACCGGGATCACCAGAGTCTTGATAAGGTGGAGCTTAAGGTCGCGGTTTAGGTCCCTGAAGCGGTACAAAGCTCCCAGGGCCCTCCTTGCCTGTTGGATTCGGCTTGATACATGGGAGGTGTAGCCCCGTCCTGAGAGCTGAAGCCCCAGCAGCCTCCCACGTGGTTGGAAGTCGACCAGGTCTCCTTCCACTAGCAGAGGTGTTGGGTTGTGGGTGGCCAGGGGGATGACCGCGAACTTGTTCAAGTTTGTCCGGATTCGCCACTCTTCCTCGTACCTGTTGACTCTGGCGATCTCCCTTCCTGTCCTGGAATTGAGCATCCTGGACGACCTCCCTGGATGAAAGATGAGCTGGGTGATGTCGTCTGCATACTGGACGTTTATTCCAGCATTGGAACTCGGACAGTCCCGGGTATAGATGGCGTAGAGTGTGGGGGAGAGGACACTCCCTTGTGGGACCCCAGCTGAGAGAGGGAACGGTGGCCCTGTGCGGTTGCCAATTCTGATCCTGGCAGTCCTGTCCTCCAGGAAGTCGCAAAGCAAACGTTCTATAGGACCGGGGAGCCCTAGGTTTAATATCTTGAACTTGAGTCCAGGATGCCAAACCTTATCGAAAGCCTTGCTTACATCCCGAAGGACAAGGTTGCATCTGCTACCAGATGCCTCCTGGACCGCCAAGGTCTCTGTGACAACCGCAATGGCATGGGTCGTCCCCACTCCCCTCCGGAATCCATATTGCCCGGGACTGAAAACACCATCTCCCTCCAGGTGGTCGCGCAGGCGCTTGGTGATTATTCTCTCCAGCAGCTTCCCCGGGGTCTCCAGAAGTGAGATGGGGCGGTAGTTTTCTGGGCGGGAAGGATCCTTCCCAGATTTCGCCACCATCCTCATCTCAGCTTCCTTGAAGCCGTCAGGGAAGTAGCCGGCAGAGAGGGCAGAATTAAAGATGTCACACAGCCTTCCCACAGCCCGGTCTGGAAGATGGTTCAAAATGAGCTTATTGATCGAGCTCCTGCCGGGGCAGGTTGCTTTACTCGTCTTGATGGCGTTCCGGATCTCCTCAGAGGAAATGAGACAATCAAGTGCTGAGGCACCAGACAGTCTCACAGGGTCTGCTGTGTCGTACGGGAAGGTCCTGTCTACGTGCTGTCTAAGGTAATCCAACACAGTGTTGTTGTCCTCAAAGTCATTGTCATCGTCCTGGAAGACAGGCTCCCATATTGCAGTCAGTAGTTTTTCTTTGTCTATGGCTGAGTAGTGTCGGTGTCCGTTCCCGTCAGTCAGGAAGGCTGAGTCAGGTCCAGTGGCACGACCAGAGAGTCTTTTTACGTCTGTCCAAAATTTCTTAGGATCATTATGGGAAGAGGCCAGTCTTGCTAGGGTATGGCCCCAGCAATTTGCGGCCTCATCCCGTCTAGAATCAGTTAGTGTCTGTCTAAGCTGTCTGTACCTTCTGAAATTGTCGTATGTCCATCCAGTCCTGGTTGCCTGGTCAAGTAATGCCTGGAATTGTATTCTGGTCATTTGTGTTGTCCTGGAGGGTCTAGGGCATGGAATCGTCCTATATACCGTCTTAGGTATGTGTCTGTCAGCTACTGTCCTAATTGTCCGCATCCAAAGGTCCAGAGCATCGTCAATGTCTTCTAGTCCCGCATGGGAAATGTTTGGCAGGTTCGTCATGGCAAGTTGGTCATCTTCTTTAAAGCTGTCCCAGTCAGCGGAGTGGAAGGAGAAAGTTGGGGTTGTGGCGATAAGTATAGGGGAAGAGCAGATATCAATCACCATAGGGAGGTGATCACTTGAGGTCAGAGGTCCTGGGGAAACATAGTGTGCAAAAGAATTGGAGGGGTTGGTTAGGATGATGTCAGGGGAGGAAGGGGCATTGGGGCCGAAGTAGGTAGGAAAAAAAGGTCCAATGTGTCTAGCAGTCTGTCGACGAAGATAGTCTGCGAGGTCACGGCCTACTGTATTAGTGGAAGTGTTTCCTAGAGTAGGGTGTCTAGCGTTTAAGTCTCCGGCAAATAACACAGGGGAGTTTCTACGAAAAAGTCTAAGAAAGTCAGGGTGGGGAAGGAAGGGCCGACGGGGGGGAAGATAGGAAGTGGCGACAGTCAAGGGTCCGACCTCTGTCTCTATATCAATGGAAAGAGTCTCAGATAAGTAGTCATCCTCTAGTCTTGAGTATTGCAGTCTAGTTCGAATCGCTATTGCTACACCGTCGTGGAGTTCGTTGGTAGTGTTGCGTTGTATTATCCTGTATCCTGGTATTTTAAGTCTTTTGTCATGTGTTAGACCGTGACTGTTGATTAAAACAATGTCAGGATCAAACTGTCTGTATGTGTTGCTTAAGTCGTACTTACGTCCATTCCAGGCTAGAACATTATGTTGGATTACCCTTAGTCGAGTCATCGTCCTGTCCTAGAGCGTATCTGCTTCCTCTGACGGGAGGATCTGGGGCGCCGGTTAGGTGGGGGACTTGCCTGCTGAACTCGTTCGATTTGGGGGTCTTGGGATGTTTGCCTACTCAAACTCAGGGAGCGAGATGGAGAGGAGGTCTTCCTAGGGTGTTGGGGGACAGAGCTGTGGTCTTCCGAGTCGTGTTCTACGTCGACTTCGTCGTTCTCCGGGTCCGTGTCTTCGTAGTCAGAGGAGGAAGATGCTGGGAAGTCATTCCTGGGTTCAATGGGGATGGGGGATGCCAGAGGGTCCTGGATTGGTTGCATCTTTCCCGTGATGGCTTTAATGATGGCATGCGAGGGTGGGTTGGGAGGCAACTTGATGTCTGGTAGGTTATTCATTGCCAGGCTGGCAGAGAGGGTGGTTTGGAAAGAACCAGGTGTTGCGCAGTTGACCATGTGCGCGTGCATGACGCACACGAGGCCAGTAAGGTTGAAAGCTGGCACTTCCTGGGGAGTAGAAGCAGCGGCTTGGGCATAGGAAGTGGAGGCCTTCCTCATCGCCTCCTTACGCATGCGTTCCTCCTTCTCTTTTAGTGCATTTTTCCGGGCAGGGCAGCGCATGGCCATACAACTGTGTGCCTGGCCACAGTGAAGGCAGCGTTTCTCTATTGCGTGGCAGTCTCGGAAGGAGTGCTCGTTGCTGGAGCACTCAGAGCACACTCTGAATCCTTGAGGTCGGGGGCATTGCCTAGTTGAGTGGTCCTCAATAGCATAACAGGTGTTGCATGTAAGTAGAGGTGTGTAGGTTTCCTCCTTTATCTGGTGGGGAGGAAGCGAGATCGAAAAAAGGAGGAGACCTTCCTCTCGAGCCCTTCTTGCCATCTGACTGGAGCGGAAAGTGAACTTGACAGTGTTCGATCTGTGGAACTTGAATACTTCCTGGATCTTTGCCCAGGTCTGGACACGTTCCACTTCCGCTCGCATTTCCTCAGTGTCATGTTGGTACACCAGGTCATCCAGTCTGAAGCAGATTACTGTTCTTTTCGCTTTAAGTTCTGGCGGTAGGATAGCTGTAAAGTTGTCCTGTGAGAGTTTATGGAGCAGGTCATCTTGAAAAATTGCGTCAGTGTCCTTCTCAGTTGAAAAGTGGTATATATATTAGCGTGCCTACTCAGGATCAGGAGTCGCCACCTCAGCGAGCGTCCTGATTGGTCCAGACGCGCTCTGGGCCGATCTGATCTCGCGTATATATAGCCGTTTTTCCCAAAATTCACTACTTGCTCGCAGAGCTACCGACGAGGTTAGAGTACTCGCGCTCCTCATTTATCACCAACAACAACAACTACTACTACTACTATTACTACCACAACATCCATTATCATGTCTGGACGCGGCAAGGGAGGAAAGGTGAAGGGAAAGTCAAAGTCCCGTTCCAGTCGTGCTGGACTCCAGTTCCCGGTCGGCAGGATTCATCGCCTTCTAAGGAAAGGCAACTACGCCGAGCGCGTGGGTGCTGGTGCCCCCGTGTACCTTGCGGCAGTTATGGAGTACCTGGCTGCTGAAGTCCTTGAGCTTGCCGGCAATGCCGCCCGTGACAACAAGAAGACTCGCATCATCCCACGTCACCTGCAGCTGGCCATCCGCAACGACGAGGAACTTAACAAGCTCCTCTCCGGAGTCACCATTGCACAGGGTGGCGTGCTGCCCAACATTCAGGCCGTGCTCCTTC
>NW_026973782.1:100000-107500 GCF_035594125.1 Scylla paramamosain | reverse complement strand
ATCACTCCACAACCTTCTATCTGATCGCCAGTATGGGTTCCGTCAAGGCCGCTCTACTGGTGATCTTCTGGCTTTCCTTACTGAGTCTTGGTCATCCTCTTTTAGAGATTTTGGTGAAACTTTTGCTGTTGCCTTGGACATAATTATCAAAAGCTTTTGATAGAGTCTGGCACAAAGCTTTGATTTCCAAACTACCCTCCTACGGTTTCTATCCTTCTCTCTGTTTACTTCATCTCAAGTTTCCTTTTTGACCGTTCTATTGCTGCTGTGGTAGACGGTCACTGTTCTTCTCCTAAATCAATTAACAGTGGTGTTCCTCAGGGTTCTGTCCTGTCACCCACTCTCTTCTTATTATTCATTAATGATCTTCTAAACCAAACTTCTTGTCCTATCCACTCCTACGCTGAAGATACCACCCTGCACTTTTCCACGTCTTTTCATAGACGTCCAACCCTTCAGGAGGTAAACATATCACGCAGGGAAGCCACAGAACGCCTGACTTCTGATCTTTCTAAAATTTCTCATTGGGGCAGAACAAACTTGATATTGTTCAATGCCTCAAAAAATCAATTCCTCCATCTATCAACTCGACACAACCTTCCAGACAACTATCCCCTCTTCTTCAATGACACTCAACTGTCCCCCTCTTCTACATTGAACATCCTCGGTCTGTCCTTTACTTATAATCTGAACTGGAAACTTCACATCTCATCTCTAGCTAAAACAGCTTTTATGAAGTTAGGTGTTCTGAGACGTCTCCGCCAGTTTTTCTCACCCCCCCAGCTGCTAACTCTGTACAAGGGCCTTATCCGTCCATGTATGGAGTATGCTTCACATGTCTGAGGGGGGTTCCACTCATACTGCTTTTCTAGACAGGGTGGAATCAAAAGCTTTTCGTCTCATCAACTCCTCTCCTCTAACTGACTGTCTTCAGCTTCTCTCTCACCGCCGCAATGTTGCATATCTAGCTGTCTTCTACCGCTATTTTCATGCTAACTGCTCTTCTGATCTTGCTAACTGCATGCCTCCCCTCCTTCCGTGGCCTCGCTGCACAAGACTTTCTTCTTTCTCTCACCTCTATTCTGTCCACTTCTCTAACGCAAGAGTTAACTAGTATTCTCAATCATTCATCCCTTTCTCTGGTAAACTCTGGAACTCCCTGCCTGCTTCCGTATTTCCACCTTCCTATGACTTGAATTCCTTCAAGAGGGAGGTTTCAAGACACTTATTCATCATTTTTTGACCACTGCTTTGACCCCTGTATGGGACTGGCATTTCAGTGGGCATTTTTTTTATTACATTTTTGTTGCCCTTGGCCAGTGTCCTTCCTACATAAAAAAAAAAAAAAAATAGTAGTAGTAGTAGCAGTAGTAGTAGTAGTAGTAGTAGTAGTAGTAATGCTATTTTTCATATATTTAGTAATTTTTTTTTTTCATATTATTATTTATATTTATATTTTTTGTTTTGTTTTGACATTCATACGAATGCTATAAAGGTGAAGCATAGAAATTTATTTGATTGATTAATTAATTTATATATCTATTTATTTTGATTTTTTAAATTAATTAATTTATTTATTTTTATTATTATTATTTTTTTTTTTTATGTCTCTATGATAAGCAAAGCATTATAGAATTTATGAAAGCACATATCCTCTAGAGTCTTGCCCTACAAAAGATTCTGTAAAGTAAAAAATAAAGGGAATAAGTGTCAGTGACGTTTGATGAATAGAGGAAGGCGTGGCAGAAATTACCATAAAACGTATATAAATGAAAATTTATCTTCCTCGTATTTTCCAACTTGCGTTTGCTTCTTGAAAATTTAACTGGGTGGGTCATATAGCAGACATATTGTTCTTTCCTCCATTGTAGTTTGTTTCCAGCAAGCCCCCTAAATAAAGTTTCTGTTTTTTTTTTTTTTTTTTTTTTTTTTAAAGAAATGAGGAATTACATTCTAACGCTGATCACTGAGCGGAGCGTAGACGAGCTGCTATCCTCAAGGACGTTACCTCTCTCTCTCTCTCTCTCTCTCTCTAAATAAGACTTTAAATAAAAAGAATATATATATATATATATATATATATATATATATATATATATATATATATATATATATATATATATATATATATATATATATATATATATATATATATATATATATATATATATATATATATATATATATATATATATATTAAAGACAATGAATATCCTCTGGGGAAGGGGTGACAATCCTTATTTAACCCTTAATTTCAGTTGAATTTTGACAAGTCTACGTTAAAATGTTTCCATTTTTCTGCAGTGATAAAGAAACGTAGAGGGGTAGCTAATATATTTAATTGTTAATTGTATCTTTTTTTCTTTCTTTTTTTCATTTATTCTTTTATTAATTTTTCTTTTCATTGCTTAATTATGCATTATGCCGACACTGCAGGTTACAATTGCAGATATTGCAAGTATTTTTGACACAATACAAGTACATCCAGCTAAACTATTGCTACAGTATAGAGAGAGTATTTCGATTACATACCTTATTCTTCATCTTCTTTTCTTCTTTTTTTTTTTTAATAAATATAATAATAAATAAATAAGTAAATAGGTATTGTCAAATGAAATCGTCGAGATTACGCAGGGGTTTCGGGCAATACTTGGATGGGTGACTACACAAGCCTCATCTGTCTGAAAAAAAATAAATAAATAAAAAAAATAAGAATAAGAATAGGGAGAATGAACGAAAATTTTAAGTAATAAAGATAACAGTAAGAATTATTATAACAAGAATAAGAAAAATTACAATAAAGGAATATAAAAAAAAAGAAAGAAAGCATCCCATGTCTTTCTTCCTAATTGTCATAGAAGGGTGAATTCTTTTGTATATTTTCCAACATTTCCAATACAACGATATGAATGGGGGAAGAAAGAATAAGAATAATAGAAAGAAGGCCTCCCAACACCTAGTTCTCCGGTCTTGGCCAATTAGCTAACGGCGGGATCAGCGCAGTTAAGCAGGGGGTCCGGGAAGAACTTGGATGGGTGACCACAAAAGCCTCATCTCTCTGAGAATAGAAAAAAATAGCAATAAGAATGAGGAGAATGAACGAAAAACGAAAATAATAAAATAACAATAACAACTATAATAAAAAAAAGAAGATTAAGAATAAAAAGAACAAAAATAAGGGAAAAAAGTAATAATATATCTCTCTTGCTAATTGTCGTAGAATTATGAATGAAGGGTTAATTTTAGTGCATATTTTCCAACATTTTCAGCACAACAATGCAACAACAATACAGGAAAGAATAAGAATAAGAGAAATAAGCCCTCCCAACACCTTGTTCTCCGCTCTTGACCAATCAGCTGACGGCGGGATCAGCAAGGTTAAGCAGGGGGTCCGGGCAGAACTTGGATGGGTGACCGCACAAGCCTCATCTCTCTAAAAGTAGGATAAATAAGAATAAGATAAGGAAGAATAATAAAAAAAAATGAAAATAATAAAGATAACAATATTAATTATGACAAGAATAAGAAAAAAATAGAATAAAAAGAATGAAAAAAATAAGAATATCACAACTTTCTTGCTAATTGTCTTAGAATTTTAAATGACATGTCAGTTCTGCTGTATATTTTCCAAGATTTGTTATGAATGAGGGAAGAAAGAATAAGAATAAGAATAAGAATAAGAACAAAATGAATTAGACTAACAATAATGATCACATCTTTCATGCGGTGACTGCGTGGGCGATGAGCCTCACTGGACGTTTCTGACCAATCACAAGGCAGGGTTGGAGTCGTCGGGCCCACCCGATTCATATATAAAGGGATTTTGTGGGAAGCGCGGGCAGACTCAGCTGAGTGTTCGTTGTGAGTTGTTGTTACCACAACTATGGCACGTACCAAGCAAACGGCTCGCAAGTCCACTGGTGGCAAGGCGCCCCGCAAGCAGCTTGCTACAAAGGCAGCTCGCAAGTCTGCTCCAGCCACTGGAGGTGTCAAGAAACCCCACCGTTACAGGCCTGGAACCGTTGCTCTCCGTGAGATCCGCCGTTATCAGAAGAGCACTGAGCTGCTTATCAGGAAACTGCCTTTCCAGCGCCTGGTGCGTGAAATTGCTCAGGATTTCAAGACTGACCTCCGCTTCCAGTCCTCTGCTGTCATGGCTCTCCAGGAAGCTTCCGAGGCTTACCTCGTGGGTCTGTTTGAGGATACCAACCTGTGCGCCATCCATGCCAAGCGCGTGACTATCATGCCAAAGGACATCCAACTGGCTCGTCGCATCCGTGGCGAGCGTGCCTAAGAAGTCATCCACGAATGATCTTCATAACAGCAATATCTAGGCCCTTTTTAGGGCCAAACATCTCTTTCATTAAAGAATTTTCATAGACAATCTGTTTGGTTTTGTGGAAGAAAATATTTATTTTCCATCTTTCAGTATCAGGTATCGACTTTCAACTCAATATCCTTCCCCCCTTTTTTTTTTTTTTATATTATTATTATTATTCCCTCTTCCATGGCCATATCTCTTTCACTTGGGAGAATTTTTATCTTTCTTTATCTCTATTTTTTTTTTATCTTTTCTTTATCTCCACAGAATAATAATCACGATAATAATAAGCATAATAATAATAATAATAATAATAATAATAATAATAATAATGATACAATAATTATTATAATAATAATCATAATAAAAACAACAATATTAATATTATTAATAATGATAATAATAATAATAATAATAATAATAATAATAATAATAATAATAAAAATAATAATAATAATAATATTAATAATAATAACAATAATTATAATAATAATGCATTTGTCTATATCGTATCTTTTTTCCTTTTCAAGTGTGGCTCCAATGGAGCCGGGTATTATTTTATACTGGCAGCAGTATACTGGCCGCCTGTTTACTTGGAGGAGGTATACTTGGTAACAGCCTTGGTGCCTTCAGAAACAGCGTGTTTTGCCAGTTCACCAGGCAGAAGAAGACGGACAGCGGTCTGGATTTCCCGGCTGGTGATGGTGGAGCGCTTGTTATAGTGTGCCAGGCGGGATGCCTCGGCAGCGATGCGCTCGAAAATGTCATTCACGAACGAGTTCATGATTGACATGGCCTTGGAGGACACGCCAGTGTCTGGGTGGACTTGCTTGAGCACCTTGTAGATGTAGATGGAGTAGCTCTCCTTCCTCCTGCGCTTCTTCTTCTTGTCGCCCTTGGCAATGGCCTTCTGTGCCTTGCCAGCTTTCTTGGCAGCCTTTCCTGATGCTTTGGGAGGCATAGTGTCGCCGTACTGCTGTGAGAACGAGTGTGCGTTTTCTTTTTTTTTTTTTTTTTTTTTTTTTTTTTTTTTTTTTTTTTTACAGAAAGACGGGGAAGAGTAAGAGATTGGACAGATAGAAGAAAAGAAAGAAATTGAAGGAAAGAATTAGAGTAAAAGTTTGTGGGCAGACCACTTTGCTATTCTTATTGTATATATATTGTATTTTATTTTTTTGTGAAGAGGCTGCACTCTTTTATTTTTGTGTGTGTATTAGGCATTTTTATTTCTTTACTATTAATTTTAAGCAAAACCCAGCTAAACCATCATTGTCCCTGTCAAAAAGATTGCTTTATATTTATTCTGTCTTACAGAGGAAGAGTTGAGTTGATACGGGGCCCTGTTCTACCTCTCACCGCTGCCAGATGACCGCTAACAGAGCTGGGCTGCACCACCCCTTGCCGGGGGAGGGGGCCGGCCACGGGAAGCCTCCTTGCTTCTCACTACCGAGCTCAACGGCTCCCACGACCCGGCAACTCAGGGCGCAGTGCAAAGGAAGAACGACCCCATTATCCCCATACCGTAAGTGTTCTTATGTGTTTTTTTGTGTGTTGATTTTAATGTTTTGTTTTTCTTTTCAGGTGTCCGTACTACTGATGTTGGTTTTGCTACAGGTAAGTGTGGTAATCGTATCTACAGGTAAGTGTGTTTCGATTTAATAGTATTTTGGGTTTGGAGTGGCGTCATAGCGACTTAGGCTACTAGGGAAATTTCTGTTGTAATTCTGAATATTCTCTCTGTTTTCTTTGAGTTTAGTTAATGTGTGGTGTTGTAAGTCTTCTAGTCTATCCCATACCCTTTTAGCTCTTTCATGTAGTTTGATGTTTAGTGGTAGCGTTTTTGTGTATTGATGGATTTGCATACTATTCATAGTATATGGGTATCGTTGGTTGATGGCAAATCTTAATGCTTGATTTTGAATTTTTTGTAGTTTGCTGACTTGTGTTTGGCTAAGTACATGAGTGGGTATTGGTGGGTACTCTAGTATTGGTAGTACTAGAGCCTTCACTAGGTGAATTTTTATCTTTTCTGGCATGTGTTGTAGTCTGTACAGTTTTTTAAGTGCTGCTAAGGCCTTATTATTTCTGTCTTGAATATGTTTGTTATACCCGTTGATTGTAATAAGTAGTCCTAGACATTTACCTTCAGATTTGAATTCTATGGGATCTTCGTCTATAATAAGTGGGTTAGTGATTCTGGCACCAAGGTGTAGAGGAGTGAATTTTGTTAAGTTGGTTTTAATTCTCCATTTTTTCTCGAAATCATTTACTTTCAGTATTTCTCTTTCTGTTTGCCTGTTTAATATGTTTTTAGATTTGCCTTTATATCCAGTGATTTGGGTTATGTCATCAGCGTAGCATATATTTAAATTTCTATCTGATGCTTCCAGATCGTTTGTGAAGATGGTATAGAGTGTTGGCGACAGTACACTCCCTTGTGGAACTCCTGAAGCCAGCTCGAAGGATGTGCGTTTTCTCAGTTGAAAAGTGGTATATATATTAGCGTGCCTACTCAGGATCAGGAGTCGCCACCTCAGCGAGCGTCCTGATTGGTCCAGACGCGCTCTGGGCCGATCTGATCTCGCGTATATATAGCCGTTTTTCCCAAAATTCACTACTTGCTCGCAGAGCTACCGACGAGGTTAGAGTACTCGCGCTCCTCATTTATCACCAACAACAACAACTACTACTACTACTACTACTACCACAACATCCATTATCATGTCTGGACGCGGCAAGGGAGGAAAGGTGAAGGGAAAGTCAAAGTCCCGTTCCAGTCGTGCTGGACTCCAGTTCCCGGTCGGCAGGATTCATCGCCTTCTAAGGAAAGGCAACTACGCCGAGCGCGTGGGTGCTGGTGCCCCCGTGTACCTTGCGGCAGTTATGGAGTACCTGGCTGCTGAAGTCCTTGAGCTTGCCGGCAATGCCGCCCGTGACAACAAGAAGACTCGCATCATCCCACGTCACCTGCAGCTGGCCATCCGCAACGACGAGGAACTTAACAAGCTCCTCTCCGGAGTCACCATTGCACAGGGTGGCGTGCTGCCCAACATTCAGGCCGTGCTCCTTCCCAAGAAGACTGAGAAGAAGTAAATAAAGGGCCTCCCTCCCCTTCAGCCAATATCACCATCAATCCGGCTCCTCTTCGGAGCCACACGTTCAAACATCTAGAGAGTTGT
>NW_026973782.1:77500-95000 GCF_035594125.1 Scylla paramamosain | reverse complement strand
TTGCCTTGGACATAATTATCAAAAGCTTTTGATAGAGTCTGGCACAAAGCTTTGATTTCCAAACTACCCTCCTACGGTTTCTATCCTTCTCTCTGTTTACTTCATCTCAAGTTTCCTTTTTGACCGTTCTATTGCTGCTGTGGTAGACGGTCACTGTTCTTCTCCTAAATCAATTAACAGTGGTGTTCCTCAGGGTTCTGTCCTGTCACCCACTCTCTTCTTATTATTCATTAATGATCTTCTAAACCAAACTTCTTGTCCTATCCACTCCTACGCTGAAGATACCACCCTGCACTTTTCCACGTCTTTTCATAGACGTCCAACCCTTCAGGAGGTAAACATATCACGCAGGGAAGCCACAGAACGCCTGACTTCTGATCTTTCTAAAATTTCTCATTGGGGCAGAACAAACTTGATATTGTTCAATGCCTCAAAAAATCAATTCCTCCATCTATCAACTCGACACAACCTTCCAGACAACTATCCCCTCTTCTTCAATGACACTCAACTGTCCCCCTCTTCTACATTGAACATCCTCGGTCTGTCCTTTACTTATAATCTGAACTGGAAACTTCACATCTCATCTCTAGCTAAAACAGCTTTTATGAAGTTAGGTGTTCTGAGACGTCTCCGCCAGTTTTTCTCACCCCCCCAGCTGCTAACTCTGTACAAGGGCCTTATCCGTCCATGTATGGAGTATGCTTCACATGTCTGAGGAGGGTTCCACTCATACTGCTTTTCTAGACAGGGTGGAATCAAAAGCTTTTCGTCTCATCAACTCCTCTCCTCTAACTGACTGTCTTCAGCTTCTCTCTCACCGCCGCAATGTTGCATATCTAGCTGTCTTCTACCGCTATTTTCATGCTAACTGCTCTTCTGATCTTGCTAACTGCATGCCTCCCCTCCTTCCGTGGCCTCGCTGCACAAGACTTTCTTCTTTCTCTCACCTCTATTCTGTCCACTTCTCTAACGCAAGAGTTAACTAGTATTCTCAATCATTCATCCCTTTCTCTGGTAAACTCTGGAACTCCCTGCCTGCTTCCGTATTTCCACCTTCCTATGACTTGAATTCCTTCAAGAGGGAGGTTTCAAGACACTTATTCATCATTTTTTGACCACTGCTTTGACCCCTGTATGGGACTGGCATTTCAGTGGGCATTTTTTTTATTACATTTTTGTTGCCCTTGGCCAGTGTCCTTCCTACATAAAAAAAAAAAAAAATAGTAGTAGTAGTAGCAGTAGTAGTAGTAGTAGTAGTAGTAGTAGTAATGCTATTTTTCATATATTTAGTAATTTTTTTTTTTTCATGTTAATATTTATATTTATATTTTTTGTTTTGTTTTGACATTCATACGAATGCTATAAAGGTGAAGCATAGAAATTTATTTGATTAATTAATTAATTTATATATCTATTTATTTTGATTTTTTAAATTAATTAATTTATTTATTTTTATTATTATTATTATTTTTTTTTTTATGTCTCTATGATAAGCAAAGCATTATAGAATTTATGAAAGCACATATCCTCTAGAGTCTTGCCCTACAAAAGATTCTGTAAAGTAAAAAATAAAGGGAATAAGTGTCAGTGACGTTTGATGAATAGAGGAAGGCGTGGCAGAAATTACCATAAAACGTATATAAATGAAAATTTATCTTCCTCGTATTTTCCAACTTGCGTTTGCTTCTTGAAAATTTAACTGGGTGGGTCATATAGCAGACATATTGTTCTTTCCTCCATTGTAGTTTGTTTCCAGCAAGCCCCCTAAATAAAGTTTCTGTTTTTTTTTTTTTTTTTTTTTTTTAAAGAAATGAGGAATTACATTCTAACGCTGATCACTGAGCGGAGCGTAGACGAGCTGCTATCCTCAAGGACGTTACCTCTCTCTCTCTCTCTCTCTCTCTAAATAAGACTTTAAATAAAAAGAATATATATATATATATATATATATATATATATATATATATATATATATATATATATATATATATATATATATATATATATATATATATATATATATATATATTAAAAGACAATGAATATCCTCTGGGGAAGGGGTGACAATCCTTATTTAACCCTTAATTTCAGTTGAATTTTGACAAGTCTACGTTAAAATGTTTCCATTTTTCTGCAGTGATAAAGAAACGTAGAGGGTTAGCTAATATATTTAATTGTTAATTGTATCTTTTTTTCTTTCTTTTTTTCATTTATTCTTTTATTAATTTTTCTTTTCATTGCTTAATTATGCATTATGCCGACACTGCAGGTTACAATTGCAGATATTGCAAGTATTTTTGACACAATACAAGTACATCCAGCTAAACTATTGCTACAGTATAGAGAGAGTATTTCGATTACATACCTTATTCTTCATCTTCTTTTCTTCTTTTTTTTTTTTTTAATAAATATAATAATAAATAAATAAGTAAATAGGTATTGTCAAATGAAATCGTCGAGATTACGCAGGGGTTTCGGGCAATACTTGGATGGGTGACTACACAAGCCTCATCTGTCTGAAAAAAAAAATAAATAAATAAAAAAAATAAGAATAAGAATAGGGAGAATGAACGAAAATTTTAAGTAATAAAGATAACAGTAAGAATTATTATAACAAGAATAAGAAAAATTACAATAAAGGAATATAAAAAAAAAGAAAGAAAGCATCCCATGTCTTTCTTCCTAATTGTCATAGAAGGGTGAATTCTTTTGTATATTTTCCAACATTTCCAATACAACGATATGAATGGGGGAAGAAAGAATAAGAATAATAGAAAGAAGGCCTCCCAACACCTAGTTCTCCGGTCTTGGCCAATTAGCTAACGGCGGGATCAGCGCAGTTAAGCAGGGGGTCCTCGAAGAACTTGGATGGGTGACCACAAAAGCCTCATCTCTCTGAGAATAGAAAAAAAATAGCAATAAGAATGAGGAGAATGAACGAAAAACGAAAATAATAAAATAACAATAACAACTATAATAAAAAAAAGAAGATTAAGAATAAAAAGAACAAAAATAAGGGAAAAAAGTAATAATATATCTCTCTTGCTAATTGTCGTAGAATTATGAATGAAGGGTTAATTTTAGTGCATATTTTCCAACATTTTCAGCACAACAATGCAACAACAATACAGGAAAGAATAAGAATAAGAAAAATAAGCCCTCCCAACACCTTGTTCTCCGCTCTTGACCAATCAGCTGACGGCGGGATCAGCAAGGTTAAGCAGGGGGTCCGGGCAGAACTTGGATGGGTGACCGCACAAGCCTCATCTCTCTAAAAGTAGGATAAATAAGAATAAGATAAGGAAGAATAATAAAAAAAAATGAAAATAATAAAGATAACAATATTAATTATGACAAGAATAAGAAAAAAATAGAATAAAAAGAATGAAAAAAATAAGAATATCACAACTTTCTTGCTAATTGTCTTAGAATTTTAAATGACATGTCAGTTCTGCTGTATATTTTCCAAGATTTGTTATGAATGAGGGAAGAAAGAATAAGAATAAGAATAAGAATAAGAACAAAATGAATTAGACTAACAATAATGATCACATCTTTCATGCGGTGACTGCGTGGGCGATGAGCCTCACTGGACGTTTCTGACCAATCACAAGGCAGGGTTGGAGTCGTCGGGCCCACCCGATTCATATATAAAGGGATTTTGTGGGAAGCGCGGCACGCAGACCGTTCGGACGCTGAGTGAAAGTGCTGGACAGCAGCTCTCGCCGCCTCGTACTTACTCGCCACCGAGTCAAGGAGCTAGGTGATCATAGACGGAAGAACACCAGCTGCCTTCCCAGGTCCCACTGTGTACCGGAGCTCTCCCTGTCCGGTTGAGAGCTCGCCCTGTGGTTCCTCGCCATCCTCCCTTTTCCCTTCCTTGCTCCCAGCTTCGTTCTTTGCCAGACTGCAGTGAGCGGACCCAGAACGTTCCCGAGAGTGACCCTCGGTAACTAGGTGGATCTGTTGGCTCTGGCTTAGAAGGCTGCTGGGTAAGCCTCCCTCTTTACCTCCAACTTGATATTTCCTTTCCCCTCCTTCAGAGGAAATCTCTGCTAGGGCTAGGTCGTGGGGCAGGGCCATTACGACAGCTTTTAGGAGCTGGGTGACTAAACTGCCCCACATAGGCAGGCTCCTTCTCTTTCTTTTTTTTCTATCCATTTATTAGCTGTGGGTTTTTGTCGGGCCTCGGCCCCCTTATAGGAATTATTGTTTTTATCATGTGAAAAATGGCGAGAGTAAAAATAAAAACAACAAACAGCCAAGATCCACGAAGAAAGAACACTCTCCTAACAATACTCAGCAACAATGATGTCTTCCCTACCAACATAATTCCAGTCCAAGATGGATTCATCATCGTCTCGTCAGATGAAGAGCAAGAAAAGATATTCAAGGACAAGATTAAGGAAGAATTTTCCCAAGAAGACATGAATCCAGTAATACCACCAGAACTGAAAGCAAAGAAAACAGTCATAGCCTTTAATGTTAATGCACACATCTACAACAACTCTGAAGACGACATATTAAATGAATTGTATACTCAAAATTCATTCCTGGAAGGCAATATTGATAATGTTTTCAAGTTCCCTAACTCTAAAACAATTAAAATAACATTCTCTCAGGCAATCTATGCCTCTAAAGCTACAGAACATGGACTAAAGCTTTTTTCCATGAAAATTCCACATTACCAAATCCAGCAAGATAAATTTTATCACATCCAAACATGCTTCAGATGCTACATGATAGAATCTCACACCACAAAAGACTGTACAAAGCATAAAGAATATAAAATATGTTCCGAGTGTGCCGAGGAAGGGCACACGTGGAAATCATGCAACAAAGAGAGCAAAAAATGCATCAATTGTGGAGAAAACCACAGGACACTATCTATGAGATGCAAAATAAGAAAAGATGTAATAAAGATGAAGAGAGAGGAAGAAAAGGAGACAGCATCATACTCCCAGATAACAAAGACAAACAACATCCCCACAATGAATAACAGCACATCAACACAAATCAGCAGAGAAGACCATTTCAAAATATACTCTTGCATGATACACGCTCATCTAATGAATGTAATAGAACCAGGAAGCTATGAGAAAGAACTTAATGCCACTCTAAAGGAAAATAAACTTCCTCAAATAAAAATACCCAAGACACCTAATTCCTCAAAACTCCTCTCACTTCTAGCCGACACAGAAAAACTATCCTTAATGGAAACTGAAGACCTACTAACAGACACACAAACAGATCAACAACAAAATGTAACAACACTAGACACACACACCCAACAAGTTTCTACCAAACAAAAAACACAAAGAAACAACTTGACAGCGATGAAATAGAACTTAAAATAATAACAAGAGAGAGCCAGGGATGGCCTAAAAACATCACAATGGGTCATCTGATAAAAGGAATAGAGGATGGAACATATAAATACACCTACAATGAACCAACCATGAAATCTCACGAAGTGATAGGACTAATCAAAAAAGGTGATATAGTGTTGAAAGACTGCTTCACTATACTGGAAGACAGTGTATTCAGGAAAATAAGAACAGGACAGTGCAATGAAAGGTCTCCAGTTGCTAGGCAAACACAAAAACTAAAAACAAAAAACACACAGTAACACACAAAAACACTCACACACACACCAACAAAGTCACACAAACAACATGGCTCTAAGAAACATTAAGATAATACAACACAACGTACTACACTGGAACAACAGACGAATATCACTCTCCAACACATACAGAATAATAGACCCAGAAATAATACTCATAAACAGCCACGGCATACAAGAAAACACACCAATGAAAATTCCTGGATACAGAGTACACACGAAAAATACCCTCAATAATGCGTCAGATGGCACAGCTATAGCAATAAAAAAGAACATACAATATAAACTACTTGATGATTTCCTATCAGATCTACTTGCAGTAGAAATAAGTACCACCACAGGAAAAATAATAATTTCAACTTTATATCAACCACCATCAAGAACATATATACCCATACCTGACTTCACTAAATTGTTTAGACGTACCTGTCCAGTATACATGCTGGCTGACTTAAATGCAAATCACCCCAACTTAGGATACACTCACAGCAACAACAAAGGCAGACAAATCAACACTTTAATACAAAACAGACTAATACAACATGTCGGACCAGATTTTCCTACTTATTATACACACAGAAGAGGCACAACACCAGACATTATACTTACAAACCACCGCACATACCACAACACACATGCAGTAGAAGGACCCCTCACCACAAGCGATCACATTCCAATAATTTACACAATAGCCACAGCCCCTATACTCATTCCAGCTCCACCAAGACCCAACTACAATAAAGCAAATTGGGAAACATTTAAAAGACATGTCACCAACACACTACACACAAACACACTACACGAAGAAACACTTGAAACAATAGACACTGCCACTGAAAACTGGCACCAGGCAATAGAGCAAGCTATGCAACAAGCCATACCCACTACACGTTACAAATGTCTACCATCACCCAAACACACAGACACAACAAAACTACTTAAGACACTTTTTACAGAACTACAGACTTACTCACGTGCACACGGTTGGTCCTATCAGAATTACAGATACTACAAACAACTACAAACACTACTACACGAAGCTTTAATACAGGAAAATAGAGAACACTGGTACAGACTAATAAATGAAGTTTCGAGCACTTATAGAGATCCTACAACATTCTGGAAGAAAATTAAACTACTGACAGGCAACAGAGAGAACGAACCCCACTACATTAGGAACAAACATAACAACAAAGTATACACCGACAGAGAAAAAGAGGAAGTACACAGAGAGTACTGGCAAGAAATCTTTAGTGGAGAGGAGGATGGAGAGGAAGATCACATGGAAAATGAGATTGTCTTACATAACATCAGAAATAACACCCACAGAACAATTCCCTACAATAACTCTGACATTACCAGACTCAACACACAACACACTGACACGACAATAACTACAGAAGAATTAAAAAACATCATAAAGCAGCTAAAAAGAACTAGCCCGGGACGAAGTGGAATTAATAAAACAATCTTAACACACCTACCAGACACAGCAATAATTAGACTAACAGAAATATTCAACAGCACTATCTCAGCAGGCTATTTTCCCGACAAGTGGAAAAACGGAATCATCAGACTAATCCCTAAACAAAATAAATCCCCTCAACAGGCTCAAAATTACAGACCAATAACGCTATTAGAAGTACCAGGCAAAATCCTTGAGCGAGTGATAAATTCAAGGCTAAAAACACACCTAGAAATTAATAACTTATATAACACTTACCAGTTCGGTTTTCGTAGTAATAGAGGCACCACACAAGCACTAGCAGTCATCACAGAACAAATAGCACACAATAAATCAGATAAAGGCCAGTGCCAAGTCATACTAAGAGACATATCTAAAGCTTTTGATCAAGTCTGGCACCTCGGTCTTAAGCATAAAATCCTACAACTACAACTCCCTATTACAATAGAAAAATTTTTATGCGACTTTTTATCTGATCGCACAGCATCCATTAAAGTTAATCATTACATTGGTCCTACATTTAATTTAAACTGCGGTGTACCACAAGGGAGTGTTCTGTCACCAACACTCTTCACAATTTACACCAATGATATTCAACAACCTATACAAACCCTTAACATCAGTTTTGCAGACGACATAACACAAATAATTGGCTACCCAGGAAGGTCCAAGAACATGCTCAATATAAAAACAGAGAGAGCAATAACAGCAATTAATAACTACGAAAGGAACTGGAAAATAAAAACCAATGTTAATAAATTCACCCCTCTGCACCTTGGAGCAAAACTTACCTTTCCACTCATCATTAACGAAGAAGAAATAGAATTTAAAAGTACCGGCAAATGCCTTGGTCTAACCATAACTACAGGTGGCTACTACAAACATATACAGGAGCGTAAAAATATAGCAATAGCGTCACTACAAAAACTCTACAAGTTACATAACATGCCAGAGAAAATAAAAATACACTTAGTAAAAGCACTAATACTACCAATACTTGATTACCCTCCAATCCCTATGCACACAATGAGCAATAACCAAATTAGCAAACTTCAAAAAGTTCAAAACAAAGCACTTAGATTTGCAACAAATCAGAAACACCCTTACACCATGACAACAGAACAAGTACACATACACACCAAAACTGCACCTCTCAATATACGTCTACACTACAGAGCAAAGACAATTTGGGAAAAAATTGATGAGTTGGGCCTGCCTAACTATCAAAGCCTAAAAGACAACTCAGATCAAATAGTAAAATACCACCGTGATTTCCCTAGCAGCCTACAGGCATGCAAAACAATACCCAACCCAATATATTAACAAACCGAAAATAAAGGAAACATACTCACCTTAAAACACTTACCTTTACTCACTGTATTCCTGAAGATGGCCAAACACAAAAACTCAGCACACACGGGGCATCTGGAAAGGAAAGAATATTATGTAACTCCAACACTCTAAACAGCACACACACACACACATGCTTCACATGGGACTCGTAGCTGGCCTCCTCTCTCCCCACTCCGCGCCCTGAGTCGGCGGTGAGGCGGTATGCCAAGCCGGTGTTCACCACACCGTAGTGCACAGCCGAGGGGTACTGGCCACTGGTAGGGCTTGCTGGCCCCCAGCAAGCGGTAGATGGGGAGGGGGTTGCACCTCATCCTGAGTCGCTGACACCCGGGGACCTACCTATAGGGGGTAAGAGTTGTGTGGTGTCGGCGAGGGAGTAGTGGTAGAGTCTCTCTCGACTCGCCTGCGGTGTAACAGGGAGAACAATCGCGGCCCGTGCCATCACATGAAGTCAGCACACAGAACACAAACATTCTCACAAACACATAATACACAGTATAACATCAATAAGTAAAATAGCAAGGTGGACAGCCCACCATCTTTAATCTTATACTTCTTTCATTATTTCTCACTATCCTCTTATACTCATATTATTCTTCCTTCACCCATCTTTTCTATAAATATAGATAGATAGATAGCGCGGGCAGACTCAGCTGAGTGTTCGTTGTGAGTTGTTGTTACCACAACTATGGCACGTACCAAGCAAACGGCTCGCAAGTCCACTGGTGGCAAGGCGCCCCGCAAGCAGCTTGCTACAAAGGCAGCTCGCAAGTCTGCTCCAGCCACTGGAGGTGTCAAGAAACCCCACCGTTACAGGCCTGGAACCGTTGCTCTCCGTGAGATCCGCCGTTATCAGAAGAGCACTGAGCTGCTTATCAGGAAACTGCCTTTCCAGCGCCTGGTGCGTGAAATTGCTCAGGATTTCAAGACTGACCTCCGCTTCCAGTCCTCTGCTGTCATGGCTCTCCAGGAAGCTTCCGAGGCTTACCTCGTGGGTCTGTTTGAGGATACCAACCTGTGCGCCATCCATGCCAAGCGCGTGACTATCATGCCAAAGGACATCCAACTGGCTCGTCGCATCCGTGGCGAGCGTGCCTAAGAAGTCATCCACGAATGATCTTCATAACAGCAATATCTAGGCCCTTTTTAGGGCCAAACATCTCTTTCATTAAAGAATTTTCATAGACAATCTGTTTGGTTTTGTGGAAGAAAATATTTATTTTCCATCTTTCAGTATCAGGTATCGACTTTCAACTCAATATCCTTCCCCCCTTTTTTTTTTTTTATATTATTATTATTATTCCCTCTTCCATGGCCATATCTCTTTCACTTGGGAGAATTTTTATCTTTCTTTATCTCTATTTTTTTTTTATCTTTTCTTTATCTCCACAGAATAATAATCACGATAATAATAAGCATAATAATAATAATAATAATAATAATAATAATAATAATAATAATAATGATACAATAATTATTATAATAATAATCATAATAAAAACAACAATATTAATATTATTAATAATGATAATAATAATAATAATAATAATAATAATAATAATAATAATAATAATAATAATAATATTAATAATAATAACAATAATTATAATAATAATGCATTTGTCTATATCGTATCTTTTTTCCTTTTCAAGTGTGGCTCCAATGGAGCCGGGTATTATTTTATACTGGCAGCAGTATACTGGCCGCCTGTTTACTTGGAGGAGGTATACTTGGTAACAGCCTTGGTGCCTTCAGAAACAGCGTGTTTTGCCAGTTCACCAGGCAGAAGAAGACGGACAGCGGTCTGGATTTCCCGGCTGGTGATGGTGGAGCGCTTGTTATAGTGTGCCAGGCGGGATGCCTCGGCAGCGATGCGCTCGAAAATGTCATTCACGAACGAGTTCATGATTGACATGGCCTTGGAGGACACGCCAGTGTCTGGGTGGACTTGCTTGAGCACCTTGTAGATGTAGATGGAGTAGCTCTCCTTCCTCCTGCGCTTCTTCTTCTTGTCGCCCTTGGCAATGGCCTTCTGTGCCTTGCCAGCTTTCTTGGCAGCCTTTCCTGATGCTTTGGGAGGCATAGTGTCGCCGTACTGCTGTGAGAACGAGTGTGCGTTTTCTCAGTTGAAAAGTGGTATATACTCGTATATTAGCGTGCCTACTCAGGATCAGGAGTCGCCACCTCAGCGAGCGTCCTGATTGGTCCAGACGCGCTCTGGGCCGATCTGATCTCGCGTATATATAGCCGTTTTTCCCAAAATTCACTACTTGCTCGCAGAGCTACCGACGAGGTTAGAGTACTCGCGCTCCTCATTTATCACCAACAACAACAACTACTACTACTACTACTACTACCACAACATCCATTATCATGTCTGGACGCGGCAAGGGAGGAAAGGTGAAGGGAAAGTCAAAGTCCCGTTCCAGTCGTGCTGGACTCCAGTTCCCGGTCGGCAGGATTCATCGCCTTCTAAGGAAAGGCAACTACGCCGAGCGCGTGGGTGCTGGTGCCCCCGTGTACCTTGCGGCAGTTATGGACTACCTGGCTGCTGAAGTCCTTGAGCTTGCCGGCAATGCCGCCCGTGACAACAAGAAGACTCGCATCATCCCACGTCACCTGCAGCTGGCCATCCGCAACGACGAGGAACTTAACAAGCTCCTCTCCGGAGTCACCATTGCACAGGGTGGCGTGCTGCCCAACATTCAGGCCGTGCTCCTTCCCAAGAAGACTGAGAAGAAGTAAATAAAGGGCCTCCCTCCCCTTCAGCCAATATCACCATCAATCCGGCTCCTCTTCGGAGCCACACGTTCAAACATCTAGAGAGTTGTGTAGACTATACTGGTATATCAATAATAAGCAAGTAGTGTATTTATTTTCGAGTTAGTTATTTGTTATTATTATTATTATTATTTAGTCAGGCACGCAAGTGACCGAGAATAAATATGTATACTATATTTCTACTAATGTACCTGCTGTGTGTCACAGTGGAGAGTTGATTAGATGTGTTGCCTATTGTGATATGTTGAGCGTCTTTTTCATCTCAATGTATATTTTGTTTTATGAGAAACTGAGAACGATGAGGGGCGTGATCATTGAAATAAGTCAATGATAATAATAATAATAATAATAATAATAATAATAATAATAATAATAATAATAATAATAATGATAATAATAATAATAATAATAATAATAATAATAATGATAATAATAATAATACTTGGAGAAGACCTGATGAAGTGAGAAAGATGGTTATAATTAATAATGGTTTCTTTTCTTAGCTCAGATAGTGATAGTGAACATGGTTATGAGAAAGTAGTAGTAATAATAGTAGTCTATGGTCCTTCTTTCTTTTCATGTTTGTGGACCTTAAAAAGGTCCGGGAGATGATGTTATTCAATGATGATAATGCAAGCTGAATAGCTGGCACCATCTCAATAATGGAGCGATTTAACCACCAAATCCGTACAGGGTACGGCCCTGACGCTTGAGGGCGTAGACAACGTCCATGGCAGTAACGGTCTTACGCTTGGCGTGCTCGGTATAGGTGACAGCATCCCTGATAACGTTCTCAAGGAACACCTTGAGCACCCCACGAGTCTCCTCGTAGATGAGACCAGAGATGCGCTTGACGCCACCTCGGCGAGCTAGACGACGGATAGCAGGCTTGGTGATTCCCTGGATGTTATCACGCAGAACCTTACGGTGACGCTTGGCGCCTCCCTTTCCAAGACCCTTGCCTCCCTTGCCGCGGCCAGTCATGGTGATGAGAGCTGCTAGTACGACGTCCGAACGGTCTAACAGGAAGCTCACGAATGTGCCTCAAAATATAACATAACATAACAAAGAGAGAAAAGATGGGGAGGGAGAAGTGGGGATAGTGGGAAGAATAGGGGGGTGATAAGAAGGGAATTGTAGGAGGAGAAATAGTCACTGGGGCTTAACCCAGGCGCAATTTGAATTAGGAAGGACATCTTTTTTTTTTTTTTTTTTTTTTTTTTTTTTTTTTTTTTTTTTAGCGTGTTATATTCATTCTAAGATGGCAAGGGAGACAAGGTCCTTATCGGGGAAAGCAGGAGAGTCCGCCACCAACCGAGCAAGCCAAGCCCAAAACAGCCACGGCAACGGACGCCGCCCACGCACCCAAAACACCAGGCCAAACCACGCACAAGTTAGGGGCCAGACTATCCAGAGCCTGCATTATCAGGATGTGAAAGAGGAGTGAAGGACAGTCAGAGTAAAAAAGGGTTTTTTTGTGTTTTTTATTGGTTCAAAGAAGGACAGAAGAAGAAGTACATCCGTATAGCGGAGGGACCTACAGTTTTACGTGGGTTCCGAACCACGGATAGTAGTAGAGTGATTTGGTGATGGGCGGGATATTTATTGTGTGATGTAATGTGGTGGGTGAAAAAGCGGTGTCGGTCCTTTCATCTCGTGTCCTGTGACTCGTCCTGCAAAAAGGCCAACCTGCTAAAAAAAAAAAAAAAAAAAGAGAGAATATAAAAAATGTCGTGGTATTATGTGCATGGGGAGGGTGAGGATGGTTTGTGATAATGATTGACGTGATTGTAGGATGTGCAATGACAGAGGCTCGAAAAGGCTCCCTCACCGCAACGAGGGGTCAAATCTAATACCATCTGCTTGCACGCGGTAAGTCGCCGGTGGTGGGGGGTGAATGGAGATTCCTGCATGGATGCTTCCAGGGCCCCGCCCCACCATCTCTTGACTACCTTACTACCCAGCTCTGGCCGCACCAAACTACCTCTGTGGGGGGGGGTGAAGTGGCTTCCACTGAATAGTGTGGTTGCCGTCCCCACCATCAGTGCTGGCCGCTCCATAACTGCCACGGGGGGTACCACTACCGGAACGTCATGCCAACGGCCGGGGGCCCCATTGCCGTGGCGTCAGTGGGAGAAGTGCGGTTCGTGCTATCCTCTTTCATCTGAAAGTGGTCTGGTGTCCCTTTGAGAACCTAGGCTGCGAGACGGAAAAATAATGCATAAAAAAACACAAAAATATGAATAAAAAACCATAAGACAAAATATATAAAAAAACCACTAGGTGTTGGCACGCGAGCCCACTCCTTCGGTCAGAGGCATGGAATGTTAATGGTGGTGTGTTTTGTCGCATCTTTTTCCCGGGAGCGGTCCGGTGCCTCCTTGGGACCTAGGCTGCGAGACAGAAAGATAATGCATAAAATAAACAAAAGATGAATACAAAGCCATAAGACAAAAAATATGAAAAAACCACTAGGTGTAGGCACACGGGCTCGCCCCACGTGAACGAGAGTGCGACGATGATTCCACTCAGACACCTTGAGTAGTAGAGAAGATTAGAGAAAGAGAGAGAAAGAGAGAGAGAGAGAGAGAGAGAGAGAGAGAGAGAGAGAGAGAGAGAGAGAGAGAGAGAGAGAGAGAGAGAGAGAGAGAGAGAGAGAGAGAGAGAGAGTGAAAGAGAGAGTGAAGGAGTCCGTTATTTAGAAAATGGGGTCAGGAGGCACAGTGGGAGGGTCAAGGAGGTTGCAGTGTGGGAGGTGACGGAAAGCTGGGGGAAGGTTGGTTATGAAATTGTATGTGTTTGTGTGTCTGTCAGAAAATGAGGTTAGCTGTTTGTTGAGTCTGTTGTAGTGTGTTATGTTAACAGGAGGGATGTTGGACTCCTCATGAGTAGAGAGAGAGGACCGAAAGTCGAACCATTTCGTTCCAAGGGCGAAACGAATTGCTCGATTCTGGACCCTCTGAAGTTTTGAGAGGTTAGTGGGAGCGGAAAGAGAGAGTGCAAGAGGGCAATAGGTTAAAAGGGGGAGAATAAAAGCTTTGAAGAGGTGTAGTTTTGTTTTCGTGTTGCTGTCGCGAAATCTTTCGAGGTTGCTCAAGGCCACGGCGGCTAAAGCAGCTTTTTGGTTTATATGTATGTTGAATTTGAGGTGCTTGTCGATGGTGAGGCCAAGCACTTTGTTGTTGTTACTGATGGGGATTGGGTTGGGGTGTGGAACAATGTTGTTCAATGAGATTTGGCGAGGCTGACTTTTTTTTATGTTAAAGTAGGTGACTTTAGATTTTTCGGGATGGGAGAGGATTCGCCATTTCATCTCCCATAGGCTAGTCGCCGTCAGTTCCCGTTGAATTTTGTCTGTGAGGAGATCTAACGACCTGGCTCGAGCCAATTGCGTTACATCGTCCGCGTATTGAATGGTTAATGAATCATTATGAACTGGAGGGGGCATGTCAGCTGTATACATGTTGAAAAGGGTGGGGGACAGTACAGAGCCTTGTGGGACTCCAGCCTGAGGGGAAAAGGATGTTGAAAAGGTGCCCTGATGACAGATTCTTGTCCGTCTCTCTACCAGAAAACTACATAGTATGCGTTGCGTTAGGGGGGGAAGGTTGAAGTTGTTGCAAATTTTGTGTTTTAAGCCTGCGTGCCAAACAGTGTCAAATGCTTTTTTGACATCTTTTGTTACAAGGGCTGCTCTGAAATAGGGCTTATTGAAATTTAAGTATGCAACTATGCTGTTTAGAGCGTCCTCGGTTGAGGCGTTCCTCCGGAAGCCGAACTGCTGTGGTGCCAGCAGCTCGTTACCTTCGAGGAACGCTCTCAATCTTAAATTGATGAGGCGTTCAAAGGTTTTTCCGAGAATTTCAAGGAGGCTAATGGGGCGATAGTTTTCTGGTAAGTGGGAGTTTTTTCCGGGCTTAGCAATGAGGGTGATGTTTGAAATTTTGAATGCCTTAGGAAAGTATCCAGAGGCAAGGCAGGCGTTGAAAATCTCCGTCAGGCTGGATATAGTTTCTTGGGGAAGGTTCCGCACCATGGGCCAGGTGACTCCTGAGGGGCCAGGGGCTCGCCGCGGAGTATGCCTGAGCAACCTGGCGACATCATCCTCCTCAATAGGTGTGGTGAGAGGGTGTTGGGGGTTGAGGCGTATTTTTTGTATAGTGTTATGTGGAATCGTGTTTGCTAGGTTGTGGCGTGCACGATCGATGATGTTGTTTATGTGGGCAATACTGGGCTCGTGGAGTGGGAGAGGGTGTGGTTGGAAAGTATTGTGCCAGTGTGTCTTGAAGATGCTGGTGACTTGTTCTGGGTTTGTGATGCGATCCCCGTTCACTAGGAGGTACTCGAATCTTTCCCGCTGGCATCCCCTCAGCCTGTACACCATGTGCCAGAACTGTGTAGGATTACTGCAGCGGGTTCTGTCCATATGGGAGACTAGATTCCTCCAGTGAGCGCTGTGATCTTCCTGTAGGCTATTTGTTATGTGTGTACGAAGGGTGCAAAGATCTCCGTAGATAGGTGTGTGGTTGTGCTTGTTTTTTAAAAAGCGTGTTCTGTAGCACACTAGCAGCCTTTGTGTTCTAATGGAAGGTCGGAAGTCTACGAGTATATGAATTATATGTTGTTTTGTTGGTATGTGTCTGTTGGCTGATGTCAGAATATTGTTGTGTAACGTCTCTAAGGCACTGTCTATGTCTGTGTAGGGTTGGCCTTCGAGCTGTGTTGGTTGGTGTAAGTCTGTGAGTGTTTTCTTGAAGCTCTCCCAGTCGGCGGAGCGGTAGTCGGAGACAGGTGGGGATGGGGTGGATATGGGATTGGAGGATATTTTGAGGATTAGGGGAACGTGGTCAGAACCACAGAGTGGTCCATGGGAGATATAGTGGTGGAAAAGTAGGGATTGCCGATTGGAGAGGATGAGATCTGGCCTGCCATTCCCATTGTGCGTAAAGCATGTGGGGAAGTCAGGTCCAAGGAAACGGAGGCGTTTCAGTTGTGTTAGTTGAAGGAGTTCGTGTCCGTGTTGGTTGTTGTTTGAGTGTTTGAAGGCGGTGTGTTTGGCGTTTAGGTCTGCAAGTATGTAGACCGGGATATTTGTGTGATTGAAAAGATTGTTGAGGCTGGTGAGTGGGAGCCCAGTTTTTGGTCTGCTGTATGTGGTGGCAATGAGAAATTGCCCATGTTGTGTTTCGATCTTGGTGGCCAGGAAGTGGGCTGAGGGCCAGTTGGTTATGTGTATGTGTTTGATGGTACATTTTACCATGAGAGCTACGCCGTCATGATGCGTACCTGTTGTGTAGCGTGTGTTGTAGCCATATAGTTTTATGGGTTTTGGTGGTGAACCTGTGTGGTTGAGGAGGACGATGTCTGGATCGATCGATCGAATTGCTTCTGAAATATGGTGTCTGTTATTCCAGAAACCGCGACAGTTTAATTGTATTATTGTGAGCATGATTTAAGTGTTTTTTTATGTGTTTTTTTTACCCCTCGACGCGGTTCGTGTAGAGGGGGGGGAGGGTTGGGGCACTGTCGCTAGGTGTCGCTTTGTTTCAGTCTTTTTTGTGGTGTTAGTGGTGTTGGCAGTAGTGGTGGTAGAGGTAGAGGTAGATCGTGGTGGAGAGGGCTTTTGGGGCTGCGATTCCCCACAAGCTGAGTCCTCTTCAATAACCAATTCCCCAGGTGAAGGGGGACTAGCGTTATTAGGTGTGGTGTGTTCAGGTTCTTGGAGTGTGAGTGTTGGGGCGTGTGTTTCCTCATTTTGTTCTGGGTAGTTTTGTTTGAAGTGTTCTTGGTTTGTCTGGTGGAAGTGTGGTGGAAGTTTTATTGTGGGGCAGCCATTGTACTCAAGCAAGGAGTTCATTGTTTCTGCCTGTTTTTTTAGATCACCAAATGAGGTTTGGATTGAATATTTTATTATAATTTCTGCAAGCAGAAGTTTCTCGGTGTTTGTGTTTGTATTTTTTGGTGTGAGAGAGTAGGGTGTGGTGGCTTGGGCGTAGGAAGTGGTTGGCTGAGGAGTGGTCTGTGGTGAGTTTTGTTGTTTTTGGTGAGCGCGTTTTATTTGGCATTTAAAGGAAACGGCAGTGTGTTCGCCGTTGCAATTCGCGCATTTTATGGTGGAGGCCTGGCAATTCCTATAATCGTGGCCCCTAGCTGCACACTTGGAGCACACTTGTTCTGTTTCTTTGCACTGGTTTGTGCGGTGGCTGAATTGATAACACTTGTAGCACTGGGTGACTGGGAGGTATTCTTCTATGTTAATATTGTATGAGGGCACT